>NC_061113.1:21231429-21290086 GCF_002878395.1 Capsicum annuum | reverse complement strand
GAATAGAACTTTTATCTATTTTTAAAAAAGTATTTTAACTTGTTAATTATTGTGATTTATAATAATTTTTACGTAATTATCAAATAATATATTTACTCCTTGTATCCTAATTTATGTGGCTTCGATACAATTTTGAGAGTCAACTAAAAATTTATATATCTTTTAAATATTTTAAGTTATTAATTATTATGATTTGCAATACTTTTTCTTTTATCTCAATTTATGTGGCATTGCTAAAATAATGAGAGTCAATAAATTTCTATATGTCTTTTAAATATTTTAAATTATTAATTATTGTGATTTGTGGTAACAAATTAGTTTTGAACATGATAGCCAATTAAATAAATAAATAAAAAATTACTTTCAATATGTAGTTATAGTTAATTAATATAAATTAATAGAATATATTAAATATTTAAACCATTATGATGAAACAATAAAATTATTATATATTAGGATATGGTATGTAATTAAGTGGGAGTAAAGGTCATATTTTGGTAATAAGATAAGAGGTGGTCGAAACCACCTCATAGAAAATTTTTTGAAATGTGACACTCTTTTTATTTTAATTTACTTTGTGAAGATATGATCATTATGATGCAAATAACGTTATACTCCTATTTTAATTTGTTTGACTTGATTCAAAGTGTGAAGATTAAATTCGGCGTAAGGTTGAACATAGAATCTTCAATTATCTTGAAATAAAATTTATATATTTAGAAACTATATAAAAAGTATTATAAGTCATAATAGTTAACAATTCAAAATAATTTAAAGAATACTTAAAAAAATTATGAATATTTAAAAAATTATGAATAGAAAAATAGTTCTTTGACTATTCAAATAGTAACGAAGAAAAACAAATTAAAGCGGAAATAGTATAATGTCCAAATGCATTGATTCTGTTAAGTCATTTTCCAAAGCGAGGGAAACCTATTTGCCGTTTAGACAACTGAGCTGTAATATCTCAAACGTAATAGTAACATTGACATTGAAAACACAAAAAATTAAACCGCTAAAGTGACACAAGATGATTTAAAATCGGGTATAATAATAAGCATTTGACAAGAACAAAAAGACTTTAATTAAGTCGACAATAAGACTTTTTAAAAATACTGACGTATTTATGTATTCAGATTCTCCAGAAAATAGTAAAGAACCCGATATTTTTGAAGAATTCAAGCAATATAAATTAACATTCAATTTATTAATGGTGCTAGTCCCAAATTCATGATTAGTTCCCTCTCCACCATTCAAAGTTCACCAAAAACAACATCAGAAAGGGACAATCATTAGTTTTATAATCTTGTAAAATCTTAATGCATGAACAACATACATCATTCATATCATTCAAAAGGAAATAATTACGCACATACATAAACATAAAACATGGCTGTCTCCACTCATGAATGTTTGTGAATAATATTATCATTTTCAAATATTCGATACGCCTACGATTATAATTTATAACAATGTTGATGAATTAATGATGTCGTTGACAAGCCTAATATTAGAATCCGAGTGGCCGACTCTTCTTGCTTTTTGTATAGCGCAAAGTTCTGGTTTCTTCGATAAGCTAGGGCATAAGGATAAGTTCCTCATTCCTAATTTTGTTATACAGAGGTCAGACATAGCCAATCTGGAAACTTTATAGTGTCGTGTGGGGGTTCACTCTAGCATAAATTCCATAAATATATACTAAAAAAGAAAGAAGTCAATAAAATTTTATACATGAAAACACACATGCACAAATTGAAGGCTGACTTGATGGCATCATCGAAGGACCCTTGAATTGCTTATGTTTCCTTGTGAACATGGGGTTGATCTCTGAGTGGTATTTTGTGTGTGTGTGTGTGGTGTTGGGTGTGTTGGGGTTGAGGGAGGTTCTTTTTTTAATATGATTATATAGTAACTTATTTTATCGGGAACCCATTAACTTAGGATAGTATTACTTAGTAGCTTATTTCATCGGGAACCCATTAATTTAAAAGTCTAGATTCTCCGGCAAAAAAAAAAAAAAAAAAACTCCTACAACTTAAATAGTCTTAATATAATATATTTCATACATAAAGGAACAAAAATGCATATATTAATTAATTAAAAACTAAATATATTGAATTACATATCACAAGGAGCAAAATGAGATTGATCAATAATTGAAGAACCAAAGTGATATTCTTCATTATGAAAAAAAAAAATACAAAGGAACCCATTATGATTACATAGTAACTTATGTTATCGGAACTCATTAACTTAGGATAGTATTACTTAGTAGCTTATTTCATCGGGAACTCATTAATTTAAAATTCAAGATTCGCCGAAAAAAAAGAAGTTATATATCACAAGGAGCAAAATGAGATTGATCAGTATTGAAGAACTAAAGTGATAATCTTCAAAATAAAAAATAAAAAATAAAAAAAGGAATAAAAATGTCTGAGCCCGGGTTCGAACCGGGGACCTCTAGTGTGTGAGACTAGCGTGATAACCAACTACACCACCCAGACTAACAGCGATTTTGTGGTGTATCCTTTCAAACTATATTATTTATCTAATCTACCACTAATTCTCATAGTAAAAGCAAAGAGGTATGTATGCATCAGTTAAATATAGTTTCATATGTCTCTTAGCTTCACTAGGAGTGAAAAAATCGAAACAATTAATAAATCAAACTTTTAAGATTTTTATTGGGTTAACGTTAATGGTTTTACAAATTTTTTATTTAATTATAGGTTCGATTTTTATTTTTTCTTATTAGATTATTGGGTAAACTGATAATGCAATAAGAATATACAAAATTACTACATTACGCCTACTAATTATATATATATATATATATATAAACTAACAAACCTATTCAGTTTCCTAAAAATTTATTACCCGATAAAGACATAAAGTTAAATCTTTTCAATTTCTCCTCTGGTAGATCGGCAGCAAGGATTTGCGATGACTACGGTGTGGGTCGAGCGACTAAGATTCAGTTTTTTAAACTAAAATTCAGTGAATTAAAATACATCACATAGGATTTTGAGTGCAACTAGGATTCAGTTTCTTTTCATATTAGTTGTTACTATTACTATTTTATGAATATTTTCTTGTTGGCCAAACCGAAAATCAAACTTTTAAGGACTAAAAATCGATAAATTGAAAATCGATAGAAAATATCTCAATGGTTTAGCATATTTAAAATCGAAAATCGATAAACCGAACCGATAATATACAAAAGTCGAACTGAGCCGACCGATACACACCCTTAAGCTTCACAATTCACAATCATATACATCAGGTATATAGTAAGCAAAATCATAGAAAAGGATAAAAAGAAATGAGATAATCATAACAGATACATTGAATGAGAGTCAGGCGGTTGGTAGTATTCCCCCGGGGATCAGAAATCTAGAATTTCTTGTTTCTGAAAACGAATCTATCAAACTTGATCAACTATACTAATTTAATTTCTGGTTTGACTTTTTCAAGTATGCTGATTCTCAAATTCACAATTGCACAATTGAAACATCTATGAAACCCAAATGACTTACTCTACAAAGCCCAAAAATCTATGAGCCCAAATAAAGCTCAAAGTATTCTAAAGCCCACTCTTTAAGAGGTCTTTAAGCCATCTAGTTTCTCTTTACAAAATATGTGCACATTATATAGGAAGCGTATACTTTATGCTAAATATACATATAATATACATATCTAAACACAACATATATATTCGAAATTCATACTTCGTGCATATTGATAAACTAAATGATAAGAGTACATTTACATAAGTTTTCCAGACAAGAGTAGCTCGGTTGTCCTATGGACAAGTTCATGTGTAACAGGTTTGCCTCTTTGGACAATCTTTTGACTTTTGACCTTTAAAGGTTTGTCTACAAAATATGCAGAGTTCAAATATTCAATATCATCCATTTTCGATGTCATTACTCATGGGTATAATTTCCCAAAGAGGTTTTGATTTTGGTCAAAGAACCATAAACCGTTTTATTCTTGTAGCTGATTGATCGACCAATTTTTTCCGTTATAAAAAAATACCAACTTATAAGTAGTCTCTATTTATTTTCATTCACTAAGTACATTATAATTGAATTGTGACGGTAGATGAATAAGTCATTGGGTTAACATGGTACTAGAATTAAGGTGGAATTTTCACAATTGTTATAAATATAAATAAAGAACAACAAGAATAGGAATAAATAGAGAGACAAGAGGGGAGACTTTTTTTTTTTTTTGAGGGATGGAGATTATATGATTCTTGATTGAGAATACAATGAATAAAACTCTCTATTTATAGGGGATAATACTCTTAGTTTCTGACTAAAAGACAGATACTTCAAATTCTGATAGATATCAGTTAGATCTTGATAGATCTTATTAGATCTTGATAGACATTCACTATAATGTAAATACATTTATAACAATCCCCCTTGAATGTCTAGATAGATAATGTGCCTTGTTAAAACCTTACTAGAAAAAAATCAGTAGGAAAAAAATCTAGTGAAGAAAAAAGAGTACACGTCTCTAACAATACGCATATAGGTTGCCTTATTAAAAACCTTACAAATAAAATACAGTGGGACAAAATATTGAAAGGGAAAAAGAGTACAACGCGTATTAACTTCCCCTGATGAGAACATCCTTGAACCTTTATATCGCAATCTTGTGCACCATCTTCTTGAAAGTTGCAATTGAAGGAGACTTGGTGAATAAATCAGCCACATTGTCATTTGAACGAATCTGTTGCACGTTAATACCACCATTCTTTTGTAGCTCATGTATTCAAAAGAGCTTTGATAAAGTGTGTTTCGTTCTATCTCCTTTTATGAATCCTTCTTTAAGATGTGCTATGTATGCTGCATTATCTCTGTATAAAACTATGGGTACATTGTCATATTTCAAACCACATTTTTCTCTAATGAGATATATCATGGACCTCAATCATACACATTCTTGGCTAGTTTCATGAATACCTATTATCTCATCATGGTTCAATGAAGTGGCTAGATACACTGCTTTGTGTATCTCCAAGATATGACAGTGTCCCCACATGTGAACACATTCCATGCTTAAAATCGAGATTTATGCGGGTCAAATAAATATCCAATATCAGCATGATCAATAAAGTCGGGACTACAATCTTTAGAATAAAATAAACTCATGTATTTTATTCCATTTTGATGTCTCCTAGTAGGAGCAGAAATATGTCTTGCTTAACAAATTGACTGAAAATGCTATATCAGGCCTTGTAGTATTTGCAAGATTCACTAGTGCGACACTTGAACTAGGAAATGGCAATCTATTGCTTTTGAAAACTCTCCAAGAGTTCCAATAATTTTCAAGCTATAAGCTTGTACAATATAAGGATTCTAAATAAGTTTTCCGGAAACTTTTATACGCTTCAAACATTTTGAATCCTTAGAAAGTGTTCATTTAAATTTTGTCATGTGACAATATTCAACACTTCATATGTGACATCTTCAAGTGTCTGGACTGCAAATCAAATAAGTTTTACACTTATCAAGATGCATCCTTTCATGTCACTTGATAAATGTTCCTATGTCAGCATACTTAAATAAACGTAGAATTCGGATCCTAGTAATCTCTCACAATATTGCGCAAATATTGTACCAAATATATTAATGATATATCATTTCTTATCGGTTCACAATGTGACATAACACTTTGAGATCTCATCACTTTATTATTTTCAAGTACCTGAACCTCTCTCATAAGGTTTCATGAAGTGTTATGTCGTAGGCTTTTTAAGAGCACATTGTCGTCTTATTATGATTATTTTCTCCTTATCTTTTTGAGGATTATTTTATTTAGAACCGATTAGTCTACCATGCTTCACGCATGCATAGACTTTGTCCTTTAGGGACATAAATGGGAGCACGTACAGCTTAATCATGAGATGCTTTCGACATTTGACTTGAATTATTTTTTGAAAGAGGATCTCATGATAATTCCTAACATATTGCATAGTTGTTTATCATCTCCCTCTTATACTAGGAAAACTAACATACATCTCAATTTACTTTAGAGAATACATCTTCGTGCATCATTATATATTCATTAATCGTATATCACACATTAGCTATTAGATGAAATAATTGGTTCTTGACCTTGAACCAATTGAAAGGAAAGAAATAATCATAATTTATTGGTCTAAGACATACAAGTGCTATTGTATGCAACATATCATATTCAGACCAACACATGAAGCTTTGTTCTCAATGGCAATGATTTAGCTATTTATCAAAGGCATTCAATGCAAATCATTATCATCAAGATGAATTGTCTTGATTACACAATATGAAAATTATGTTCTTAACTCAATTTTATTGAGCAAACAACTTTATGAATGTCAAACTGCAGGTTGACAATAAACGTACAAGTGATTATCTTATATCGATGCATCTTAATAGATCACATGACTGGTGAACGGGCTCATATTCACCTTTTATACTTTTCAGATTTTAAGTGATTCAATCCCAAAATTAGTTGGTCCAACCAACTTTTCATGAGAACAAGCAACATTAAAAGCTCATGAAGAATTTTCAAATTCTTCAATATGTATTTAATACTTAGTATGCACATCTTTGGGATGTCTCAATCGTTCATCTCAATTTATGAACTTTTATTTTAGCAAACTTCAAATTTACCATGACATGTACCTTTTTACTGTAGTAAATTTCAGATTTACTAGTACATGAATAAATTTTAGATTTACTATTTTAAAAGTAGATTTCAAAATAACTCTTCTCAGTTATTATGACTCATTCGGAAGTAAGTTATGATATCATCACAATCAAGTGCACGTTTGTATTAATAAGGTTCTCATTCCCTAGGAATGTAATATAATTGTGCCTTATGATATAGAGAATTTTTCTCTAATATATCTTATGATCATAATAAGAAAATATTTTCACTTTTGATAATAATTTTCATATTGTCCCACCACATTTATATTTGTATATTCAATCACTTGTCTCTTTTAGACATATTATGCATTGCTACCACATTCATTTCAGAGAATGGAGCATATTCAATGCGTCGGATTTCATGACTTTTCATCAAACACCCATTACTTTGCCTTAGCCATCATAATATCATCAGTATGATGCATTGAGATTCAAACTCAACGTCTTATCCATATATAGACGTCTTAGGCATAAATCGATGGGACTTGAATCCAACATCATATAATCATGGTGTATCAGGAATTTAACCCAATGTCTTATCTTTTTGGTGTGATAGAATTTGAATCCACCGTCTTATAATCAATGACATAATATATCAAATTGTACAACAAGATTCATCAACGAACCCTTAAAAGGCTACCTTTTTTTTCTTTTAAGCAAAAATACATATCCGTAGATATCATAAATTAATAAACATCATTAAAGACAAACATATAAAAGAAATCATTACTTTTGATACTATGTGACTTTTGATACTATGTGAATTACTTCCTCCGTTTTGTTTTAGTTGGTCCTTATTGACTTGGCACATCCCTTAAGAAATTATTTAATAGAGGCTTATTTTACTAAAGTAACCCTATTAATTATGCATTGAAAATATGAATTTGAGTAAATACATTTTGTTTAATCATTTAATGTTGAGGGTAATATTGAAAGAACATGATAAAATTCTCTTGATTTCATCAAAGGAACAACTAAATTGAAACAAATATTTTTAAAAAAGGGTCAAATAAAACGAAACGGAGGGAATACTTAACTAATTCCGTTATACCTGTGCATTATTAATTACATAACAAGTGTCATATAATACAAACCAACAATACAAACCTTCGATTGTGCATGCTTTTTGTCATGTAATATGACTCATTAAAGTTACAGAATACAAACCTTCGACTGTGCATGCTTTTTGTCATGTAATATGACTCATTAAAGCTACAGATTTCATGAAGAATTGATAACAGATGCAAAAGACATTCGCTTCATCTTAATTGCTACAAGGCTTTTAACCACGGTATAATAAATATTAGGGACTCATGTTGATAACGTGTTATAAATATAAATAAAGAATTACAAGAATATAAACAAGAACAGGAATAAATAGAGATAGAAGAGGGGATGCTTCTTTATTTCTGTTGAGGGATGAGAGATTGAGAATACTGAATAAAACCCTCTATTTATAGAGGACAATACTCTTAATTTCTGACTAAAAGACAGATACTTCAAATCCTGATAGATATCAATTAGATCTTGATAGATCTTATTACATCTTGATTGACATTCACTATAATGTAAAATACATTTATAACAACAAGGTCTTTTTCTTTTTTGCGACAACTATTTACTTAGTATATCATAATCTTCTTATTTCTTTAACAATCTATAACAATCTATAGACCTTTTAAATCACACACATTCTTTTTTGCGATAACTATTTAGTATATTATAATCATCTTATTTCTTTAACAACTTATAGACCTTTTAAACTACGCAGTAAGAAGCGTATTTCCTTCCTTTTAAAGGGAGATTACGTTGTGCGAACCCACATTAGTCGAGAATCGAACATCAGCTGAGAAACCATAAAACTCGCAATTCAAATGTCCTTACCCCCTTTATAATTTTCTTGATATTCTATACTCCTGTATGATTTCCAATGTTATCCTCAGGATCTTGACTAGTTCACTCTTCAAAAAAAGAGCAAATTCTAATTTTTAATATCTTAAAATTTGCATTCATGTACTTGAAAGAAACAAGAACAAAAGATACTCATATTTTGCATTCATTTACATCATATTAATAAAATCATATACTATTTCAATAGCGAAATAACACCTTCATCAAAGGAATAAAATATATTACTAGTCAAATCTTCACCACACCCATAAAAAAAATAAGTAATGAGTATGAACAACTTCATGCATTACAGTTAAAAAAACACAATTAAACACATAGAAGCAAAACAACTAAACATAAAATTTAAAAGTAGATAACTAAACAAAGAAATTGAACTTTACACGTAAAAAGCTTTAATACTAGAAATAGAAAATTTGTCAAAATTACTTGACATGTTTTGCACTTAAGAGCTCCTTTTGTTAATTTACTTTCTCCAATTTTTCCTTTTTCTTGCTGAAGATTGGCTCTGCTGATCCATTATGTGATAAGCAATTAGTACCTATGTTCTTGAACCTGAAATCATAAACAAAAAAAATAAATAAGAAAAGATGAAATAAAATTCTTTCATACTGTACGTATATAAAAGTTGAAGTATAGTATGTAGAGTTGTAGCAAACGTATTGTACTTACATCGAAGCCAACAAGTGATCTGCAGTAATTAGTGTGAGTAGTAAGGACACTGCAATTTGATCCACATTCACTATCTTTGATTGAAATGTTTGATTTATCAAGCTTGATGGACCAAGGATACTGATAACTCTGTGCTGTGGATCCAACATGGGAAGATGATCTCTGCATTCTCACAGCCCTTGGAACGTTTCGCCCTTCTATTGATGGCCTTCGTCTACTTGGTTGTCTCTCGAATGACTCAGGACGTTGTTTTGGTGCACTGTGGGATCGTGCTTTAGCCATCGAGGACTTAGTATTCGCCATGTAACTTGGATAAAACGGGTACTCATTGTAAAGGGATTCAGGTTCTGCATACTCTGAACGAGCATATGAGAATGGGATTCTAGATGGATCGGGTTTTGAATACGCGTTGCAGTATTGCGGGCTGCTTTGAGCTGTGGGGTACGAGTAGTCTTGGAAGTGGCCACTGCAGGCTCTTGGACTTTGATCTGTTATGGCTGATGGTGCTGGAGAGATGTGTTGATATTCTTGATTTGTATATGCCTTGTGTGTTGAAAATCTGTGTTCTGTTCTCTCTGTTTGGCCTTGATTTGAATAGCTATTTCTACTCTTTGTGCTACCCTTTGATTCACCTAAATCCATTTCCACAATCTTGATGTCCTCTTCATAATCCTAATGGTTCACATTGACCAAAAGGAGCATTACACAAAAGGGTTCTTCGTATGATTAATATAACATATAAATTGTGTGCACTAAAGCAGGGCCGGACCACAAGGGTCTGTTGTACACAACCTTACCTTGCAATTTTGCAAGAGGCTGTTTCCACTGCTTGAACCCGGATGTCTTGGTAACATGGCAACAACTTTACCGGTTATCCCCTTCCAGCATGAAATTGTGCATCAAAATGTTTTGTTTATGAGTGTTCAAGAAACATTCTTGATATTCTGATGGAAGGAAAATGAAAAAGTGAGACATACTTGATATGAGTGTCTGAATTTGTTGTCCTGTGTAGATTTTCTGTGAACAGATTGCCTTGGATTATAGGGATTTTCATCTTCAGACATTCTTATTCTTTGGGCTCGAGCCCGAGCTTGAACAGTTACTAATGCTTGCATACATCTCAGAGTAGCAGCAGCCTGTTTTCTCACTAAATGTCCTCTTACCAAGGCCTGCAACTTCACTAGTCCTTTTAGTGCATTCAAGGCTTTTCTTGCCTGTAGAGATTACCAATGCAACAGTTGCATAAAAAATGTAATCTTGGAAGTTAGATAAGAAAGAATTGTAATGAAAAATTGGAAATTGTTATTACCAAATAACCGCGGAAAACTGCTTGAATCTTGACAGCTGCATCCTCTTCGAGGACAGAAGCTCTGGTAGCAGCAGCAGTGAGTTGGATCGCTGCTGCTGCTGCCTTGGCAGCGGCCACAGCTGCATCAGCAGCTGCGGCCGTGGCAGCAGCCACAGCCAAGGCATGCTTTTTATGGTCATTGTCCGAATCAATAAATTCCAGTTTTGTTGGTGGTGGGGTGGTGGCGACGACGTCGGTGCCACTCAAATCCATCTGACCTGGTTGTGTAGATGATGACCTCCTGAAACTCCACCTCTTCTTATCTTTAGGAGTTGTTGAAGGGACTGAAATTGGAGTTGTTGGATGCTCATTGCTAGTTATAGAATTTTGATGATTGCTACTTGTGTTCTTTGCTCCTTCTAATTTGTCTTTCTCTTTATCTTTTTTCCCTATCAAGAAACTCTTTATCCACCAACCTGTTTTCCCCATCCTTTTCACTATCTTGTAAACTGGCAATGCATGATGAAAGGAGCAAATGAAGAGGTGTAGCTAAGATGTATAGATAGAAAGCAACAAATGATGTGGTTGGAAGATGGTGTATATTTTTAACTTCTCTATTGATATGTCTGTATCCTACTTCAATGAATGATCAGTTGCTTTGAATAACAGTTTGGCCTTTTTTATTGAAGCAAGAATTCAATGTACTACTCTCTCCGTCCTTAGCAATAATCACGTACATTAAGAAATCAACAATTACTATGCATAGTTTATTAAACTACCCCTATTTAATAAAAGTCTCTTGAAAATTAAACATTACTACTCACTCCGATTCATTCTACTTGTCACTAATTTCTTAATTGTATTTCTACTTTTACTTATTATTTTTGACATATCAAGAAATGACAATTTCCTTTTTTCCTTTTTTACCCTTAGTATTAATTATTTTTCCTTCAAATTAAAATGCAAACATTATTTAATAGGAGTACTATGGTAAAATAATCATGTTAATAATTGTTTTTTTCTTAATCAGTGTGCTAAGTCAAATTGTGACAAGTAAAATAGAATGGAGGAAGTATTAAGAAGATAAGAGTATGAGGGTATAGTTGAAAAGACATACTCATTTCCGTCTTGAATTCCTAAAATAACACTTATTCTGGATTTTTTTTTACTAAGATGACACTTACTTATAACGGAGGGAGTATATGCCCAGTTGTTAAATACTGTTGCATTATATCTTCTATGATTTGCTGTATTAACCACTTATAAAAAGTACTAACATGATCAAGTTATTGTCTTGATTCTCTTTAAAAAAATGGAGGAATATAGGTCATGTGAGGAAAAGAAACAGCAAGGAAATTCCCCCTATTAAAGCCAAGTTGTAAACTTGTGGGGAGACTATGGAATTTGATTCTTTACCCATAGGTGGATCTTTCTTTTCCATCACCTACTTTTTACTCTCTTTTTTTTTTTCAAATGCACCCATTATTAGGGGTTTAGATCAGGATAATTAGGTAACTTCAATTTATTTATTCACCTTTTCTGATGCCTATAGTTATTTTATGAAAAGCCCATGTGGAAGTAAAGTCAATGAACATGCAAAATCCTTGTAAAGTACTCCTAGTCAAGATTGGAAGTGCTAGGTGCCACTAGGTTGTGTTGCTTGGATAGGATGGGATGTTGGCTCTATTTGAGTTTATTTGTGTACACACACTGTGTGTTTGGTATGGACAAAATAATATTTAATATTTTCTAGGAAAATAAGTTTTTTTGAAAACGGGTTTTTTGATAGAAGTGAAAACAAGTTAGTTCTGTAAATGATATTTCACTCCTCCCCATCCTCCAACCAACACATCCTATCTCACCCCCACTCCCAGTCACAGCTCCCAACTCTGCCACTCCCACACCCCTACTCCATCCTACCCCGCTGTATTTGTGTCGATTATATATAAACATTTTTTAATAACATTTTCTATTTACTTATCCAGCATTAAAAAAAAAAAATAAGAAACCTCTTGCATTGTGTCAAGTTATTATAGCGACCTAGAAAACAAAACAGACTAAAAACATAAATGTTTTTTTTTTAATTTTAGGCCAAAGTCATTGATAGGCGCTCAAACTTGTTGTCAAAATTCATTTAGACATCTAAATTAATGCATGTTCCTATTAGGCCCCTAAACCCCCCAAATTTTGTTTCAATTAGATATTTTTTACCTACATGGCACTACGTGTGCAGTGCAAACGCAGGAGGCGCGTGAATAATATTTTTTTTTTAGTGAATTCCAAATAAAAAGATGCCAAGTGGCATGTGGGCCCCAAAAATTATTAATAAAGCAAAATTTCTCTTTTAAAAAAAACTCAATCATTTCTTTCCAACCCCCACCCACCCCACACCTCGCGACACCCACTTGATATCCATCTTCATCTTCTTCCTCTCTTTTTTTTTCCTTACCCCCCCCCCCCCCTTTAAAACCTCCCTTAGGTCATCGTCTTCACCCCACCCCATATCATCGTCTTAACCCCACCCCATCTTCTTCATCCCCAACCTAGTTGTCGTCTTCAACCCTTCCCGCGTCAAATATAACATAATCACAGTAGAAAACAAACCATTATATTACTGCAAAAATGAAAACCATGAAAATGCTCATAATATTAAAGGTGGCTGCAATTTTATTTTGCAAAAATTGTCGAATTTTGAAATCAAAAGGGAAACGAAGAAATCAAATAGGAACGAAGAAATTTTGAATTTTTTGGGATTGGATCAATCAAACGACGGACCGAAAATCAATTCCAGCGAAATTTTCGTTGAAAAAATCTCGAAAAAGGACCAAATCTCTCACCAATTCACTATTCCGATCGTCCTCTTCCCATTTTTCAGTCCATTTTTTATCTTCTTCTCCTTGTTTTTGGCCTTCTCTGATCTGCTCTCCCTCTCTCAATATTCCACTCTCGATCTTTTTTTTACTGTGTGTGTGTGCTTTTTCCGATGTGAATCAGTAGTGTGTATTAAGAGATCTCCCAGTGTGTGTGCGTATAGAATCGTGAAGAAGCTCCCCTACTGTGTGTGAAAATCTGTGTATTCTCTAAAGATGAAGGGTGTGGGGGCAGGGGTGGTTTTTTTTATATAAAAAAAAATATTATAATTCTTTTAAAATTATAATTTAATTAGTTATAAAAAAAAATTAAATTATTTTTGGATTTAATGTCACGTGTTACTTTTTAATTCGTCATTTTTTTCACGTCATCGCGTGTGTGTTGCACACACTTCAGATTTTGGTTGATAGACAAAAAAAGACTCAATTCAAATAAAATTCGAGGATTTAAGGATCTGATAGAAACAGACTTTAATTTAAATTTTTAAGTGAATTTTGACAAAAAATTTAAGTGTCTATCATAACTTTGGCATTAATTTTATCAACATATAGTAGTACCGTATGAACCTCTTGAAAGAGGTGCCCCATGTGTCATCCTTTTCCAGATGTTGGGATTGATTACTTCCACTGTCATTTTCACCCGATGCTTCATGATCCAAGGTAGCTAAGGTCAATATTATATTAAAGTACTAATAAAAACTCATCCAAGTACTCTGTCTAGTCCATTTTAGTTACTATGCTTAGTTTTAGCATTAGTATTAATAGCTTTGAGAGTAATAGACATTTTTTATAACAAACAAGACCTAAATGTGAAGAATACATATACATAGGAGTGTTATAAATGGATAAAAACATTTTCTTTTTCATGGTCAATTACATTGCAAAAAAATTTTAATCGATAGTATCTTATTAGGAGTACAGGTTTCTTAAAAATAAAACAAATGACTTCTCTAATTTATACAAAGAAAACGAGTCTACAAGTGACATCATATTGATTATGTCTCCTCCATCCTCTAACGCTTACACTTCATTTTCACCCCCACCTACTATAGCATCTTCAAGAGAGGTCAGTCGTCAAGGGCTTAAAGAGGGTAGGGGCGGACCTAAGAAGTATTCGGAAGAGGTGATTAGGCAGAACATGACCCATCTTCAACTCACTAAAGATATAACTCTTGATAGGAAGATGAGGAGGTCGAGAATTAGGACAATAGGCTAGTATGTACGAATTCGAGTAGTTTGCTTTCCCATTCTAGGAGTATTTGCTACACTTATAATTCACAATCTTAGATTATTTGTTGATTGTTTCCCTGACCTTAGGGCTTAGCTAATGTATCCTCATGTTATTCTTACTACTTATTGTTGTTATCATCTGTTTGTGTACACATTATCCTATTCGTACCTTATTTGTAGAATTTTACTAGATATGTTATTGTTATTATTACTGGGTACAAAATTCAAAAAAGATATTTTTTTATCCTACCAAATACAACCATAATGTTATGATCATTTAGATTAGCCTGATTTTTATAAATGTTTACAACTTATTAAAGATATAAGGGTGTAATTAATAGTCAAAAAGCTCTTCTTAATAATAATTTCTTGTTCTCCAACTAAATGTACCGGGGGAGAAATATTTTTTTTCCAAGATACTTTAATTCTTCACAGAAATTTTAATTGCAAATACTTCCTTCGTTCTATTTTACTCATCCCAAATTAGGATGACACAACTATTAAGAAAAATAATAAATAATATGGCTAGTTTACAATAATACCCTTATTAAATAATGTTTATATTTTAATTTAAAAAAAAATAATTAATGCAAAGGGTAAATATAGAAAAAAAAACTATCTTCTCTCGATAAGTAAAAAAAAGACAAGTAAAATGAAACATCAAATTAGAAAATTTAGGACGGATAAAATGAAACGGGGAGTAATAATGATCTGAAAATAGTACACAGGAATTAATAATGTCCACATAAGTTTTAATTAATGCCAATGGGCAGTTGAAGGACTAGTTTTAAATATTTTTATGGTAAGGAGATATGGATAGCAGTCGGTGAATAGACATTTCCATTAATGTTTGGAAATAACACTCTAAATTGAACCAACATTCATTATGTTACTGCTTCATTTTTAATTAAAAATTTTAAGTTCGAATTATGAGTATGAGAAAAATTTAATTGGGAGCATAATTCTTAAAATGAATCCTGTAGTGAACGATTTAAAAATTAATCAAAACTTTAACGCGAATATCAAACACTTCGAGGAGAAAAGATAAACTCTAAATTAACTTTCTTCAAGACAGCCGCAGATGACATGAATTAGGTGTTTCAACTATTAATTTCTTGCTCATCTGTTTCACATTATTGATACTTTTAAGTGGTCCAGTATTTATTTATTTTTAGTTATGGCTATTGATCACATATTACTGATCATATTTAATTATAAAATATGTAATTCATAATAATTTTTATATATCTAGCTGAAATTGAGAATTCACTAACCAACTTTACTTTGAAAGTGAGACTTTTTGATACCCTTACCTGTTTGCTCATAAAAATTATTTACTTTTTGTATTGTTTGTTTTATTTAATTTTGTATGTTTAATCATGAAAGTTCTAAATTCTGAAGTTATATTTCAAATTTAGAAAATAATTTTAACTTGTTTTCTAACTTTTTATTTTTGAAGCTGTATTTAAATATATTCTAACTTGAACATTATTTTAAATATTTTTTATAAAATGTATAATCCAATATAATTTTGTCTTCAACTCCGATTACATAAATTTCAAATAAAGGAAAAGGTATTTAAAAACAATAGCCAAAGGCTCAATACTATTCGTTTTTCAACAAGTTTCACTCTGAAGAAGAATGTTTGAAATTTCTTAATCTTATTTTACTAGTGTGTCTGTGCCCGGGCAAAGATATAATTGCAGATAAAACAATTATATTTCATAATATGTGGTACAAAGAGTTATGTTTCATAATATGTGGAACAAAGATTACATTGTTATGTTGTTAGCTTGTGAAAGTACTACATATAACCATTTCTTGGTACAAATAGTGCCAAAGTTGAAAGCTAATGGTACAAGAGTGGTGCATTATTGTTGGTTGGTTGTAGAAACAATATTTTGTTGAAGACAGTGGTGGAGAACTAAGACTGGCTTTTGTGAATTGAACTTCTAAAACGTCTTCTTCTTTGGGTGTTATGTTGCAACATCACCTTCAACAGCTACCTATTTCACTATGAAAAAAGTAAAACAAGTTAAAAAAATTGTTAAAATATAAGAAAATGGTAGAGGAGTGTTTCTTGTCAATTAAAATTGTCAATTGAAAATACCTGCACTCAGGAAGGGACATCCATCTCCAGTACGTAGGTGTGTCAACCTAAACAATTGCTAGTGATATTGCAGCTAATAGGTAGCATTTCTTTCCATTGTGTTTCTCCAATGATAAATTTTGGATTTCATGGAAATATCAGTAACAATGACAATGTGCTGTCACATGTTAACTAAATTAAAAATGAAAAGCAATGACATCAAAAGTGTAGTGAAAAAAATGTAAACTGATCAAAGTGTTAATATTACTTAAATGGCCAATTGCAGATTCTATACAAGTGTGCCAACTTGTTTCATAGAATGTTAATGTTTTATTCCTGTTGAACATACAAAGCAACTTCGAATTTTTCACATAAAGATTGATATAAAGTTATAAACAATTGCAAACAGAGAAATAACAACTTTCAGTCTTATTTCATTATTTAGTTGACAAGGTATCAATTCTTTTATTACTACTTTGTTTTCATTTTTATCCTATTCGTCCAATTTATTCATTGAAGGTGAACTTTTTGTGCTTAGTGTCCACAGAGATCGTTAAGAATTTTATTCTTCACAATTTGTAAAATGAACCAACCCTCTGACTGAAGAATGAGAAACCTTATTGATGTAGTGACAGTGATGCAATGTGTCTTCTATAAATACTAACTTGCTACTCGTATAATAATTTCTCCTTTATTTTTTATCCGATCAGCATGCACTATGTTTAATACATACACCAATTTATAGTTTTCTTGTAAACTGATTACAAATTAGTCCATGACAGAGACAAGTTACTTGCTACAAGAAGGATCTTCCTTAGAATTATCATCGACCTTTTCAACTGTGTAAAGAAGAAGTTCAAAACTGAGGTTATGGAGCCACACCTGCAATATCGGAGATTTTAATTATAAGAATAAAATCAAGGATTAATCTATTACAACAGTGATTGAATTGATACAACAACATTAGACACAAATATTAGAGTTGTGCTTGTAGAATAGTTACCTCTATAGAAAAATAATGATAAATTTTTTGAGGAAAATAGTGATAGTGAGGGAACTCATACAAAACAACTAAGTTATTCGTTGAAGTGGTATACTTATTAACTTTGGTATAGGAAAGAAATAATAATAACAACATACATTAAAGTTATTAGTCAATAATAGAAAATTAAGACAATTGTCAGATTCGAAAATGGTTAAGTGAATGGACTGTATATTTGTAATAGATAAAAAAGGAGTAGATGAGAAAATATCAGATTGATATAGCAATAACTGACACTAATGGATTTGGCAAAAGGTCTATGATTATGATTAGGATCATGAAATAGCCAACTGCAAGCAGCAACAGATTATAAACAATTATCTTGATCAAGAAAGTCAATTCAAACGTAATTTTGTTGATGGATTTAACTAATATATGTTAACTAATGGTTATGAAAAATTACTTCATAATTATCAATTTCATAATGAAAAATTCATTTATTCTTTTGGTACCATAATTTGCTACATGAATTTAGTAGTTTGAAAGAGTTTTTATCAGAACATTCTGAGTCTTCAAATGCCTGATGTAAGCCAGTTCTGTTCTCTAAATATCTGAATACATTTGAAAGAGAAGATAGTTCAGTAATTTGTATTCTTTCAATACGGAATAATGATGAACTAAAGAAGGAAATGTATTAGAATGTATATTAAGAAAATAACTGACCTGTTGGGCCGTTAGGTAGATGATAGATGGTAAGTTGGTAGTTCTTTTCTCCAAAATCTTCACAGTGGTGCAAATCAGGAAGAACAATATTTCACAAAATTCACAAACTCCTTTGTTCCATAAAATTCAAAAGTAACTGTAAAAGAAAAGTTGGTCAACCTGCAAATATATTTAACAAGAATGAAAGAGAGTGTAATATAAGTAGTGAGAAAATAGTATAGTATAAATTATATTGAAGATATTATAAATATTGAGAGACAGAATATGAAAGCACTTTGTTGGCAACATTTTATTTTATTTTCATTGGAGTCGATGGCTCCATTTTTTGTTTCATCTTGAGCATGTTGTGGAGTTCACTTTGTTGTTCGTCTTGTTCAACAGAAGAAGTAAATTTATTTTTTTGCTTCTTTCTTCGTTCTTTGATATGAATTGTGGATGGTGCAGGAAGAGAGGGCATGATGTTTTCTTTTTCAGTACAGGCTAAAATGTGGACTTTTCCAGAGATTGCATGATCAGTGCGGGAAGCTACTTTTTTCACTTGTTGGATAATTATGTTGATGTGTATATTTGATGGTTAAATTTTTTACCTTAGTTGAAGTAAGCTCATAAATCTGTTCTGCTGTAAGAGATGATAATTTTTCTCCTTCTTCTCCCCTAATAGTTTCAATTATTGAGCCAGTGTCATCTTTCAGATTTACATCGAATCAACACCTGAAGTAGTATGGATTAGTACTTTAGTTAATAAAGAGAAATATGTTATTGATATTGTAGGTGTATGTGTGTATAGTATTAGTACCCACATACCTGGGACTCAGCATATTACTTTTATGACAATTCATGCAGTGAAATTTTTGCTTCTCTGTATTTCATACTTCCTGAGGACACTTTGGATAGCCTAAGACAAAGCAATGTTTAAGGCTGTTTGGTAGAATTATTTGTGCCTCTACTGTGAAAGCACAATCCTGTGGAGAAATGTTATTTACCATGACAAGGATAAATTTTACAAAGATTACATCCTTAGAGATAATAAGAATCTGTAATATAAATGATACTTATATCTGGCAATGGAAACATTACCTACTAAGTGAAAGACTGCACAATAGCACAAATAAAGAGTTTACGTATAAAAGTTGCAGCTGCGAAGAAAGGAAAGCAAATAAGAATTGAAGCCTATCAACATTCTTTATTTAAAACATCCCTTCTTATGTACAAAAATTATTCAACAAACAAATAAATCAGCTAAGACCAAGTTAAAGGGCACGTTTATCTATTATGTCCTAAAATTACTCAATAGCATTATGGAGAAATGCTTATAAATTCAACATGTTTAAGCTTCAAGTTCAATAAGAAATTGTCAAAAGTAATTGAAACTATAAAAGATGATTAAACTTGTTTGTAATACTCCTACTATACACTGATTTTTAAGCTTCAAGTTTAGTGGAAAGTTGTACAGAAGATGATTAAACTTGTTTGTAATACTACTACTACACACTGATCTTGCTTGTTTCAAAACCTAACATTATGAGAGGTATTGTTACTCAAGTAGTAAGGAAAAAATTGAACTCATGCTTATCTTCAAGGAACAGTCAATACAAAGTGACCTGTAAATACTTAGGCCCATGGTCACTGTACAAGAAGTATATATCCTTTAACAGAATTTTAAATCTAACTGCATATATGCACGAATTAAATTAGTAAGCACGCAGACAAGTTTTACCAACTGAAGCAGTATTAGGAGCTTAACAAAACACTAAATATGCAAGTGATAATTCACATATTCTTAGTTACAGGTCTTACTTACAGATAATATATAGCAGCAGACACATTCAAGAACCTAAATAAGTATGAGAGAACCAAACTAACTATCTATGTGCATAACCACCTCTTCAATAACAAAAGGATGTGTTGTTTTTTAATCAAATAATGTACATAATTAAAATTCCTGAAAGACATATTTATAATGCTATTTTGACCTGACTCATTATGTTTCAAAATAGACTAATTCTGAAAGAGGGAGAAGGGATGATCAGGAAGAAGAAGCACAGACGTGGCGGGTCAAGAAGTTGAAAAGATTAGGGAAAAGTTATGAAAGGCCAAAAGGTGCCCTTAGCTGGCCAAAAGGTTTCACTGACAGTGTAAAAGAATTTTCACTTAATCAATGTAATTTAACTATGTAAAGATATGTTAGGATATCATTTATCTAATTTTGTAGATTACTAAGCAATTTCTCACTCTTAATTTTCTATTACTACTTGTTGTCTCGTATGCCTATATTTCTTTTACTATCCTGCTATTGTTACTGTTTATGTCTTCACTAATGGTGCATTTTGCTTTCTTTGAGTCTAGGATCTATTGAAAATAGAATATCTACGACAAGATAGGGGTAAAGTCACATACACTCTATTCTCTCCAGACCCAGACTACACTGGATATGTTGTTATTATAATAACTTCAAAGTGTTAAAAGAGCTAAGCTATAAGGGTACACAAGTTATATTTGCTTAAGTAGGTTCCTTTTTGCAACAAATGCTCCTGGAGAAACTTGGCACATGGTTTTTTCTACTGAGGGTATGGACTTAACCTAACTCAGTTATGCCCAGTGAACTGTGTATTTTTTGAATCCATCTCACTAAGATCAATTGTGAAATGAATTATCGAAACTCCATCGTCGAGCTTAATTGGTTGATTAGTCCACCAGTGTGGAAATGGTCATTTTAGACTCTAACAAATACATTAATGTTAGTAATCCGTTTCAGTCTTCCATACTACAAACAGAAGATTTTACAAGTAGTAAAAAAATAAATTAAACCCATTCTTATTTTTGAGGTCTTACTTATAGATAATATATAGCACCAGACACATTCAAGAAACCAAATAAAGACAAGAGAACCAAACAAACTACGCATGTGCACAACTAGCTCTTCAATAACAAAAGGACGTGTTGTTTTTTAATCAAATTATGTACATAAGGAAAAGTTATGTAAGGCCAAAGGTGTCCTTGGCCGGCCAAAAGGTTGAAAGATCAAAAAGAAAACTGTTATAAGCAAGTCCAGTGATGTTTATTCTGGTCATGGAGTTGGAGAAAGTAATATGAGTGATGATGATGAGAATAAAATGGCCAACTTAGCAACTGATTACCTAGTAGGGATTCCAAGTGAAGATACTATTGGTAAGAAGGATTAAGTGTGTACTTCTACACACCCAAAGTTGGAGAGCATAGATGTCAGTTAAGGCCAAGTTAAAAGGTACGTTTATCTATTATGCTTATGCCTTAAAATTACTCAATAGCAGTATAGGGAAATGCTTCTAAATTCAATATGTTTAAGCTTCAAGTTCAATTAGAAATTTTCAAAACTAATTGAATCTATTACTCCTACTACACACTAATCTTTAAGCTTCAAGTTCAGTAAGAAATTGCCAAAAGTAATTGAAACTACAGAAGATGATTAAACTTATCTGTAATACTACTACTACACACTGATCTTGCTAGTTCCAAAACCTTACATTATGAGAGGTATCATTACTCAAGTAGTAAGAAAAAAATTGAACTCATGTTTATTTTCGAGAAACAGTCTACACAAACAGAAGATTTTATTTCACTCTATATACAAATAATAACACATACATACGCTTGTAAAAGTATCATTTCTTCTAGACTATGTTTCTTTATGCTATCGAGATGCCCTTAAGAGGAGATACACAATAACTTTAGACATGAATTCACCAATAGAAATCAATACCACAACAGTATCATACATTTTAGGCATGAATTCACTAATACAAATAAATAAAAAAAAGAATTTACCACAAGTTAAGAAAGCAAAAATCAATCAAAATTTTCAATTTTTTTCTTACCAGAAGTTGGGGAACCAAAAATCCCAGAAGTTAAGGAAACTAAAATCAATCGAAATCCCTAATTTTTTTCTTCGAAGAAGTAAAGGAGGCAAAAATCAATCAAAATTTGTTCACTAATAGAAATCAAACGCTGCAATTCTCTTCCAATTTTTTCACAGCTATTTTTATCTTTGGCTACGAAAAAGAAAAGGTCAGAAGAATTCACTAATAGAAATGAAAAAGAAATAACTTACCAGAAGTTAAAGAAGCCAAAATTAATGAAAACTCTAATTTCACAGCTATTCTCTTTCAATTTTTTCAAAGGTATTTTCTTTTTTAAGAACAAGGGAGAGTAGATTTTTTTGGTACAGGTATTTTCTTTTTTAGGAACAAGAGAGAGTAGATTTTTTTTTGTAACTAATATAAGGCAAAGTCAGTAAACAGATGAAAACAATAGTGACCACATATATTTTGTATATGTGTATTACATGGATAGCAAATTTAGGGGAAAAATCTTCATTGTAAAAGTAATTACGTAAAGACCATTCATATAGGACAAAATAATAGTAACCCAACTTTTCACTTATAAATAAGAGTAATACTTTTTTTCGTTTACTTTTACTTATTCATTATATGAAAATAAATATTTATTTTTGGGTGTTTCGTTTAAAAAATTAAAAGATACTTTATCCCTTTAAATTTATTTTACCCTTATTATTTATACTAATTATTTCTAAGCCATTGTTCAATAAGTGAGAGAAGCAATTATACTAAAAGTTAAAACTGATATAGTAAAATGATCATGAAATAAATACTTATGTTTAGTTCGTAGTGATTATTTACTCTTAAAAATAGTACAATTCTATGATTCATATAAAAATGAATATGTAATATGGGTAAATATCTGTTTTCCTGTTTATCATTGAATCTTGAATGTGTAATAATACCCATGTGAAGATATTGGGGTTACGAAGGTTAAAATATTTAATTTTAATCATCAATTTGAACATAGATTCTTCAAATATTTTGAATAAAATATTTACAAAATACATAAAATAATACAAACCCACATAACTATTGATTCAACATATTTTAAAAGAATGATAAAATTATATATGGTGGAAAAATAACACCACATAAATTGAATACTTAGGATAGAATAAGTAATTTATGGAAATATTTAATCTCATTTTTTATTTGCCATAATATTTTTTTTTATTTTAATATAAATGGTGGAATAAGCTAATCTCAAATTTAGTTAATATCTCAAATTTTAGCACGAAATTATTATTCTTATCTCACATACAAAACTAAAATATCAAAAATGTAGATCAGGAAAGATAAGTTTACAAGGATAATTCATATAGACCAAACACATACATAACCACGTAAACTTGTCATAAACTTTCTTCTACCTAAAATTTTTCATTTTTTATTTGAACAGTCAAATCACTTTCTACATGATTATTTAAACACAAAATTTCAACTATTAAACAAATATATTATGTGTCTTGTTTTTACAAAAATCGATAGTTACTATACTATCACCAGCTATCTGAATGTACATTTAACAGAAAGGCAAAAGTTAGATCATCAATAGTAACTAACATAAAAAACAATGTATACATTTTTTACTTTATTTTACAGCTGAAACTCGTGGATCTTGTTGTCCAAGGCAATAATAAGGTTATCCCTTGTGATCTTGTGTTCCTGGCATTTTGGCTAGTTGATAGTGTGGTGACAAATTGAATTTATGCTGATTGCCATGATTGTAATGGAGATAGAGGCAACCTATGGTTTGGAGAATGATCTGCAACAAGTTATTGGAGTGCAATAACTTGAAAATATGCAGGAGATCTTTGATAATATGTTGTTGTAGATACTTGATAATACGTTGTAACTTGACTATATAATAGGACTGAAGGCGTCCTGTAGTTAGCTAGATCATGTGGAAAATGAACATGGTGTAGAGACGGAGACAATTTCTAAATGTGATTTTATTGTTTCAGAAACGAGTGCAACAATGGCAAAGACATCCTCAACAATATCATATTTTTTGTTACGACCTCTACTAAGATCGAAATTCAATTACAAAAATTAATCAAAAACGAATAGAAATTTTTAGGAGTTTCTGGAATTTTATAAATCAAAACAGAGTTCCTAATATAATTATGTAAACTGAATTCAACAACAAATGAAAGAAATTGTCATAGCTAATAAACCTGCAGAATGGGATGAGAAGAGAAGAGAATTAGAATGAGGATGAAGAGAAGAGAAGCAGAAAGAGAAAGAAGTAGGAAAAACGAGAAGAGAAAGCTTTACCAGAATTTCGCTGCCTTCTCTCTCTTCTGGAGATATTTTTATAATTGACTGTGCCATGTGGCCTAATTGTGACCAACCCTCTTCATTTAAATGGAATCAATCTTATTCCTTCGATGTTTATTCCCTCTTAGCCATTAAGACTTTTTAGTGGATATCCAATCCCAGCAACAATATCTAATTAACTAACAATTTGGGATCATGATATACCCCACTGCTTCAAATGATTCTTATCCTCAAGGATCAGACTCGAAGTGAGAAAACTTAGCACGTAAAAATTGATAATCCTCCAAAGTAGCATCTTCAGGTGGAAGGTTAGACCATTGAACCACCTCACAATAGCTGTATTGTTCCTTTTCACCAGTTGCCTTTGCAAAATTGCCACAGGCTAGACCAAGAATTGACCATCAGAACTAGTAGAGGGTAAACCAGATTGTACTACCACTCTATTGGCCACTTTGTTCTTAAGTAGTGAAACATGAAACACAGGATGGATCTTAGACTCAGGAGGTAGTGCTAGTCGATAAGCCACAGGTTCAATCCTATCAGTAATCAAGTATGGTCCATAATCCTTAGAGCTGAGCTTGAGGTTCCTTCTTAATGCAATGGAAGTCTGTCTATAAGGTTGAAGTTTGAGATAGACAAGGTCACCCACAACAAACTCTCTGTAACTTCTCTTGTTATCAGCAAAGTGTTTCATCTTAGCTTGATCTGCAATCAAGTTATCCTTGAGTAGTTGAAGAAATTATTGTCTTATCATCATAGATTTCATATCTTTCCTTTCTTGTGTTGTCTCACTACTCCTTTCATATCTTTTCTTCTTTGCCATAGGTGGATATCTGCAAATATATAAGACTGAATTAGGCACACAAAATATTATCTAACCCAGATACCTACTCACCAATTCATAGCCATGAGTGGAAGACCAGTCATCTGCATTGATATAGATATAATCACCTCTTCCCTTCCTAGTGCCACTTGATCAGTTTCTATTTTCTTCATCAGAGATGCACCAGGGACAATTTCTTCAAAGCTTGAGACAACCCCCTTTTCTTATTGAAGCATAGTACCATCATACTCTCATTTTTTATTCCATTGCAAAGGAGACATGTCTCTACTGAGGGCATTCAACATGAGGTAATCGTCAAATTTTCATTCATGAGCTCTAAGCAACCATTATCATCCTCCTCGTGTTATTTGCTCTTTCTTGACTGTCCCTGCGTCATCAATTACTTGTCATCTTTGAGAACTTATTTGAGTTTGAGTTCCCAAAAAAATGACAAAAGAAAGATTAGTTTTTCCTTTGTCCAGCTAGGCAGTCTTTGCTTCCTTCTTTTCCTCAGAGCTGCAATTTTAGATGGACACCATTTCTCAAAGTGACCATTCCTTTCACAGTGGGCACAAGAGACACCATTTTTACTCTTTGCATATCTGACTGAAGGGTTGGATCCATTTTCTTGGTTGTTGTATCCTAAACCCTCTCTGCTATGAAAATTTTGGCTGGAAAGGTTTGTCATTTCCTGTGAGAAGGTGGTCCACTTGAGAGTTTTTTACAATTCAGTCTTCACCTTAATAAGTTCCTCCTCAAGGATGGAACTTCGATCCAATGAGGCAGTTAGATCATCTTTGACAATGTTAATTCTTCTTCCAACTGAAACTGTATTCTACTCCCTTCACTTTTGCCCTTAGAATTCTTCTTTGAAATTTCATATATTCTCTTGCTTAGTAGATCATTTTCACAGGCCATAGTCTTATAAGTGACATAATGCTCAACTACTTTCAAACTTAATTCCATCATTTCTTCCTCATATTTGCCAGTTTCATCTCCAACCTTCTCTTTTCATTTGTGAGTTTAGCTACCTGATCACTTATTTCAATTAATTTTTCCTCACATTTCTTAAGAGACTCTTTCAGATTTTCTTTGTCTTGGGCTTGGTCATTTAAAGAGTCAATTAACACAGTGGCAAGAGATCTCAGCTTACTTAGGAAGTAGTCCTTCAGATTTTCTTTGATGTCAAGGAAAGTGACAAGTTTTCTTTCTTATTATCACTATCAGACATCAGAGCAAGGAGTGAGTCAAGATATTGTACCTCATCTTATTTTTCCACTAGGAAGATGTCTCTTCCTTGTTTAAACTCATTTGAATCACTAAATGAATCCCCCCAACAAGCTTGAAGCACCTGAATTGCAACCCTGTTAGCTTCAGTTTTCCTGTTATACTTGATGAGAGTTTGCTGCTTACTTCTCTTCTTATCTATAATTTGTTTGACATTCCTTGTTCTCAACTTTTTGCATTAGACTAGTGCCTACTAGATTTTCCTCTACTGAATAAAGCTCCCGACACTTTTAAGGCTTTGAGCACTTTTTTTTGCAATGTAAGTTGTTTCATCTTGTTCCACTTTATGAGTGTTCTTTGTGGCCTTCAAGATAATTATTTTCCTTTTTAGGCTCATCCTTTACCTTTCCCAGATTCTTCAATATCTCATAGGTTTTATGACAATAAGCTCATCCATGGCCATCCTATTAAGATCTTTGACTTCTGTGATGACATCAACTTTGCTTTCCCATCTCTTTGGCAGGATGCTCAAGAATTTGCTCACCTACTTATGAGTTGGGATAACTTCACCCAGACAGTACAACTCATTGGTTATTGCAGTAAACCTTGTATGTATCTCCTGAATAGATTCACCTTTCTACATGGTAAATGTTTCATACTGATTTATCAACATATCCACATTTGACTGCTTAACTTGAGTAGTTTCTTCATGGGTTGTTTGGAGACAGTCCCAGATTTTTTTGGTTGTTTGACTGGCAGAGATCCTATTGTACTTATCAGGACCAATACCACACACAAGGATCTTCTTGGCCTTGCAATTCTTTTCTATCTTTTTGCTGTCAACATCATCAAACTCATTATTAGTTTTAGGAATTTGTGAAGTTGTGTCACCAATCTTTACTTTCTTTGTAGGAACAAAGAGTCCATCCTCTATGACATCCCATAGCTTAGAATCTTCAGCCATGAGGAAATCATGCATTTTTATCTTTCACCAATCTTGGGGGTCTGGTGGTGGACTGGTCTTCTTCTAGATTTGGAGGAGCTGTTATTTCTTTTGTCAAGATCCTTCCAAGGTGTTAGCCTTTTTAAGGAAGACCCACTCTGATACCAAATGAAAGGTTAAGGTAGATTGCTCCTCAACTTAGAGACCTGTTCCCAGATATACTCAAACAATAAAAACTAGGAGATATATAAAGTAAGAAGTGCAGGAATAAAGTAAATAAAAGACATAAGGTTTTTACGTGGAAACTCCTTGCTCAAGGGAGAAAACTCACGACCTGCCTTCATCAGGATTTTTAAGCTCCACTATGCTCAAGCAACTTTTTGAATACAGACTCCAAGGATTAACCTCCTAATCCTTTGTTTCCTAGCAACAACTCAATTATAAGGAAACACAAGTAGTAACTCTACTGTTTCTACCTCCAACTAACTCTAACTGGACTTCACAAGCTAACTCTAGCTTGAATAATCACCTAACTCTAGATGATTACAAAGAGAGATTACACCACAACACCTACAATAATCATAAGCAAGCGTAGGTAAAAGTTTAAGAACAATATTATGAAGACTCAATTGCAACAAAGAAATAAAAATACAGCTCGATGAGCGATCAGTTCCTTGTTGCAGCTGCAACCTGTGATTTGCCACTTCATAAAGATATTTAGTTTTGAGAATATGAAAGTGTTAGTTTTCTTGTTGAGAAAAATTAGCAATATATATTATGACACAAGAAAACCTAAAAACAATCTCATTGGTCGAGACAAAAAGGTGGCAGACAACTTTTCACCAACTTTTGTACTTTGTGTCAGCTGGACAGTTGACTATGATAGCGACAGGTGAGCCCAACCTGTTCCCTAAGTGATAACAGCACTGTCATGATAAAACTCAAGGGAACAGGTCCCAAACTATGAATTTATCAATCATCAAAACTAAGTACGTAACAAGTATTAATTAGTGGCAACAAATGCAACAATATTAAGGGGTTTTCTGTCTAGAATATTTGCTAACAACTTTAGAAGAAAAAGGGTTCGTAAAAGAATGATGTCAAATTTCATTTACACACCCAAGAGTCGCGATATATAATTTTTTGTCATGTCAGTATTTTTGTGTATGTTTAAATGATCATGTGAAAAGTGATTTGAATGTCTAAATGAGCAATGACAAAGTTTAGACATTAAGGAGAAATTTTGTGACAAGTTTGATTGGTTGCTTATGTGTTTCGCCTAAATCATAAAAGAGATATTAGGAGTGATCATCATGGTTTTTCTTATTTTTGATGGATTAGATAGGTTGAAATAGCTTTTTGTCTAAAGTAGTAATTAAGTGGTGCGTGGATATTGATTAATAAGGGTCCAAATCCATGAAGACAAATATCATATGAACATTTGATGTTCCATTAGTGGAGTATAATTTAGTTAATGATAAGTGATTAGTTGGCAATCACATGGATTGTTTAATAACATGTCCCCTCTAACCTCCAATGTGTTTGATTTGATGAAACACTGTAGCTATTCTCCGATCTATTTTACTTGTCATATTTGTTTATGTCTTTTAATGAAACATTAACTAAAAAACATAATTTGACCAAATTTTTTATTTTTTGAATCTCAATTCAATATTACTATCTTTTTTATTATATTAATCTCTCTTCATATTTATTAAGACAAAAATGAAAATTACTTCCTCGGCCAATTTTTCTTTCATTTGTATTATAAAGGATTATAATCCAGTTCATAAAATTCCTCTACGAGGAAGTGTGGAGTCGTCAATTTAATAAGTAAACAGAAAAAATAAAAAAGAATTTGATTGATTGACCATTCGAACTCGAAAAACTTCACTACGTGTTTCATATGATTGACACTTATTAGATAAGACATTTTTTTATCTCAAAAAAAATGGATCCATATCTTATATTTTTTGCTCCACAAATTCTAAATCCACTTTTTTGGTGAAATAAAAAGAAATTTTATACAGCTAACAAAAGATCGTGTGAGTCACGTAATAAAAAATTTCAACTTACTATAGGTGTGAAATTGACAACAAAAATTTGAGTTGACTAGAGTCAAGCACCTACACAAAATTGCAAATTATGAATGTTTTTTAAAAGAATGTGAAAGGCACTTTCTTCGTGTCCTCCATCATTTTTTTCTTTGTGGAAACTTTTTGGTTCCAAATATATATATATTTTTTTAATTTCGTGTTTTGATCAGTCAACGATTTACTAGAAGATGTTCAATAATATGGCCAATTTGACAAAATAGAAAAATTATTATATGAAGTGTATATCATGCAATATGCCATACATACATATATACGTGAATCAAATCATGTGGGCACCAGTCCATACCCTTTCAGAAACATTCTGTATATTTTGTGTCTGGTTCTTGATTTATTTTTTTGTGATTATCTCAATCAACTTATTAAGGGTGTATTTGGTATGGAGGAAAATATTTTTGTATTTTTTATGTTTAATTAATTAAATATATTATAAAATATTTTTTGTAGGAATACAAATTGCTTTAAAAAGAGGAAAAGAACTTTACTAATAAAGGTGGAAAAAATAAATTTCATAATTGATATTTCAAGTTTATTATCTCGTATCTTCTCCTTCTGGCATCCACCCCGACTCCTAGATCATCTCACCCCCGAGCCGTTATCCTGTCTTATTATATAATGTTTTGCTAGATTATGTATAGATATTTTTGAAGCAATATTTTTATTTATTTACTTATTAAAAACTAGAAAATAAATATGATATTAATTTATTTTCCTCTAACACGGCCTAAATGAGTAATTAAATAATAGAGAATACATGGGTTGATATTCTTGAACTGTCTGGTTATGAACTAACCACATGTATTGAAAACAAATTATTTGCTAGTTGCCATTTTAATTTTTGGGCGTGTATAAATAAATAATTAAGCATTAGAAATTATTTGTCAATATTCGTAGTCAAAATTATTGTTTGAACACAAAGGCACATGCATTTGTTCCTTTGATTGTAACTGTGGTTTTTGTCTCCCCCACACCCCTTTTTTTTGGTTGCTATCTAAGATTGGCTGTATTTGAACCCAAAAATCCCACCAATTTAATTTATTTTTGTCTCTGTATGTGTATATGACAAAAATGTTTAAATCAAGATATACCAAATTTATTTCTCATTAAATTAAATCTCGATCTTGCTTCTAACTCAAGTACTCAACTTCAGAAACTAGTTCAAAGGGAGAATCGCTCGAGCTAATATTAAGGAAGTTCAGGATTCCATCCATTATTGATACATAAGTCTTCTTTCATTTCCACCCCGACCTCTAGACCCCACGTCTGACGTTGTCCACTCCCAAGCTGTGGACAATTTATTTGGTCCCAATATCAGAGGTCTGACTTTGATATCATATTAAATGAACCTCGGACCTAACTCATCCCCAGAAGTTAGATCACGACTTTTAAAAAATAAGAATCAAGTTAAAATAGTAATTTTGAAAAGGAATGTTTGCATAAATCAGCCATAGACGGATACCCATAACAGGCCCCACATGATTGGGCTTGATCTCACTTCTTTCCTTAGCCCACTAGATTGCAGGCCCCGCATGATTGGGCTTGATCTAGCTTGTTTCTATAGCCCACTAGATTGCAGGTCCTGCATGTTTGGGCTTGATCTCACTTGTTTCCTAGCCCACGAGATTGTGTGTTGAAATTTGCCTTTGGATACCTCTTGAAGAAATGCAAGGTAAAGTTGCATATAATAGATTCTTAAGACCCTCCGTCTTTTTCCGAACCTCAGATATAGCCAAAGCTTTAGTGCACCAGGTTGTCTTAATCTAATTGACGAATAGGCCCAAAATTTAAAAGGAACAGCCCGTGAAAGGACTAGTTGTGGAGCCCAAAGGCTAGAGATGTCTAAAGTGAAAATTATCTTGTATATAGTTATTAGATTATTTATTGCAAGTTATAACAATACTTTTACATAATTATTGAATTAAAGATTTAATTACAAGTTATAGCAATTCTTTAAAAAATAATATTTTTCTAAAAAATAAGTGTTTGTTATTATCTCCTATTTTTTAGTCTTTTAATATTTTATCTCTCCTCATTAACTCTATTGATAATTATGTTAAGAATAAATTTTGGTTTCAATAATTATCTTTATTTATAATTTTTTTTAACTTTATCAATAAAGTAACAAAAATTATTCTTAAATTAAAAAGTAAAATTTGGTAAAATATTTTTACATTGGTACACATTATTCCTTCAATTCTTCTTCCATTATTCATAGATTTCATCTTTTTATCACAACAGTGACTTTCAATAAATAATAATAAAATAAAACTAAAAAAGTATTTTTTTAATTCTTTTCTGATCTTTTTAAAAAAAAATAAAAAATATGACACATACTTTGAGAATTAACTTTGCCAAATAAAGTATTCAATAGGAAAAATGAAAAACGGGGAAGTACACTATTGTAAAGAAATGTAACACTCTATCAATTAAAATTTCGACCCAGTTAATAGATATAGTTTTATTATATGTGAAAATTATATTTATATGTATTTTTTTAGATTGTTTATTGCAAGTTGTAACTATATTTTTGTATGACTATTAAACTATACCGATTGCAGAAAACAAAATTAATATAGTGAATCAACATCAATATCAACCATGGCTAATACAGATTACCTTTTTTATTGCAACAAAAAGTTATTTGATACCAAACAATTATCGGTTAGTTTATTTTCAATATGTACAGTGACAGTTTTTCATTAAATAGCCATTACATACACTAAAAAAGTTATGTAATATACAACACCATTTTTCGTATCAATTGTCACATTCATAAAACTCATTTTATACAAATGTGACATATACGAAACTTCATCAATACCAATTTAAATGTCAATTCCATACATTGAGCCCCCGCCCCCCTAAAAAAAAAAAAAATCCTTAAATATGACAAGAATATAAAATGACTTTAATAAAATTTATTAAACTAATTCGTGGATATAAAATTATGTCCCATTTTAATACACTAGAAACAGTTATAAGATATATCATTTATATAGAATCTTATATACCAATTTCATAAATTGAGACCCCAAAAATAAAAAATCATTTAAAATATGACTTTGTTATATATAAATTGATTTTAGTTTAATTGTATAAAATAATAAATGAATAATAGGTTGTATACAATTCACAAATTAAAAATAAATTATTAACATATAATATTTACTATCACCAATTCTATTGTGAATTCAAAATTCATGAATTAGAAATTAAAATAGAGATTGAGTATGAATGAATTATGGAAAAAGAAGAAGTATTTGTTTTTATTTTTAAAAAATGAATATAAATATAATTTAAGAAATGGAAAAAAACATGCATATTAATAGGTTCCATAATTTTAGCCCACATAGTAACAAACTCCTATTAAAATGGAAGTTTTTTTAATTAGCATATATAAAAAATGTTTTATTCTTAATTTTGTTTGTTTTAAAATTTTTATTATTTTATTTTTTAAAAAACTTATTATTAGTTGCAATCTAAGAAGTCTTGCTATGACTTGCAATTTATAATCTAAGGAGTTATATAGAGATTCTTTCCCCATGTCTAAATGGTGCAAGCCCAACCCTACTCAAACTCACGATCGCGAAAGTTTGATGAATTAGATGGGCAAGTCTGTCATTTGAAAGGACCTAGTAAGCCCAACCCTAAACGCATCATTGGTTAGAAAGGATCATTTCTTGACTTTTTTCAATCGTTCTTTTATGAGTTTCTTTTTCAATCTAAATGCAACAACTTTGGGCCATAAACATAAAAGAAAATGGATTCGAAGTATGACGTTTTAGGGGAGGAACTTAAGATTCAATATAGTAAAGCTATAATAACCATTGTTCGCAACAAATTTTCGTGGATGCAGAAAATTAACTACAAGCAAAAATAAATAAAAAGAAATAATGATTTTATATAAATAAATTTGTGGATACAATTCTGTTATTCTCTCGATTCTTCTCTCCTAAGTTTTTCCGTGATTCGAGGGCCTTTGCAGCGTGATTCTCGAATGTAGGATGATTTAAGCCTCCTAGAAATGCATTTGGATCTCTAGAAATTGTCTAACAGCACTTCATTTTGTCGAGTTGACCTTCGAGCAGAACTCCGTTAGTCGATTCGTTGAAGAGCTGTGTAGTAAATGCAGAAGCTTTCTCCAATACTTGTTGAATGACCTCAGAAAATTATGTAACCCTCCTATTTATAGTTGTAGGGGGTAGGCAGTCCAAGTGTAAATAATCTCTTCTGCCTCATTCTGCTTAGTTCATTCAATTTTCAAGCTTATCACAAATGTTATGTGACAAGGTTGCTTGTGATTGGTCAAAAACATGTCATTTGGGACACTTGGCGATGTTTCATTGGCTCTTGAGTTTGACTTGGATTGCCACCTCATTTGATCGTGTGGCCTTGCCTCATTGGTCTTTAATTTAACTGGGATGTCATGTCATTTGACACGTGGCATGAGTTTGGGCCTCAAGGTGAGATGGACCTTAATGAAGAATAAAACGCGTTTATAGCCCAAACTAATTTTAGACCCAATAAAATATAGATCAAATCCAAATTTTATATGAATTTGATTCAATAAATTTTACGTGTCTACAGATGCCCCCTACTTCAAGACTCGTCAAGGTGTTTGATTTGTCGGACCTGTTAGAGACGAGATTTGAAGTATTTGTGAAGCCCTGTTTTTTTTAAAGACTTGAGCATTTTCTCAACGTTCGACTCCTCAAAGTCATGATTATCCATGTAGAATAACGTGAATCCAGTGTAAATTCTGTTTAAGACTAAATATATCCAAATCAGGTAGGATTCGGCTATTAGTCCTATATCGAATTTTAATAGGATTGATTAATGATGTTATCCCACTTCAAAAAAGATTAGGAATTTGACTTATTTTGGACACTTAAATGTCCCAGTTCTTGTTGAAGACAACTTTGTTCAACAGATTCCTTTTTAAAATCAAATTGGGGCCTTTCAGATTCTATAAAAGGACATCAACTCCCCCTTTAATCATTGTAATTCAGCCTGAGCAGAAATTCAACTTCTGTTCTTCTCCTCTTTTTGCTCTTTTTTTTTCATAATTGAGCTTTCGGTACTTTGACGCATCTATAGAAGAAGCTTCATAACACATCGTGGAGGTTTCTGAATCACGAATGGCTTGTAATGTTGGAAAGTAGACTCGCAAGCCTACGTTCTACGTGAAAACCACGCTCATCTTATCACCAGATCTGCCCAGGTATCGTTTCAAAATCAGATTTTCAATTCTGTTTTGTCATTGTTTACTTATTTTGTGCAGTCTCACGAAAACTCTCATATCTTGACTTAGGAACATCAAAATCAGGAGTTGTTTTTTGCGTTGGAAACTAGACTCATAGATATACGTCTCACGTAGAAACCACAATTAGATTGCATCCGAATCTTCCCAGATATTGCTCCAAATATGGCCTTCTAATCCTGGTTCGCTTGTTATTTCAGTTTTGCGCAGCGTCACGAGAAATTTCATATCTCAATACGGATGTGTCAAAAATTAGGTGCCGTTTTTTGCATTGAAAAGTAGATTCATAGAGCTACGTCTCACGCTGAAACCACAATCATATTGCATTCGAATCGTCCCAGATATTGCTCTGAAAATAGTTTTCTAATCCTGGTTCGCTTGTTATTTCAGCTTTGCGCAGCGTCACGAGAAATTTCATATCTCGACGTGGAAGTATCGGAATTAGGTGTCGTTTTTTGTATTGGAAATTAGACTCATAGATCTAAGTTACACGTGAAATCCATCAGCATGAAACCTATATATTTTCTCAGGGAAATTCTTGAAGTTTCAGCCTAAATCTTGTGATACTCTACTTCTTGTCAGATTTTGATACTTCATAAATTTCTTCTTCTACTTTAAGTTTTGGGATGCATCACTTCTGTAATTTGGTGAAGGCCGGACTAGAGCAATATTCAAAGTACCACAAGTTTTTTTACCTGTCGAGAAGACTTCATTGCTTGGAGATAATGAAGAGTCTTTTTGCTTTAAAGATGACATCTTTAAAGGACTCCAAATATGCATTCAAGCTTCATACTTTTCTTTATTTTGCTCTTTTACTATTTTTTTTGTAGAGCCGTTCACAGTTTAGACTCATGCGGGCCAGGAGTGATTTGACTTGCAATTTAAGATCGTGCATCAATGAGTAGTTTGATTTGCAGTTTAGGCTCGTGCGTCGAGGAGCGACTTGACTTACAGTTTAGGATCGTGTATCGAGGAGCATCCTGAGTTGCATCGAGGAGCATTTTGACTTGAAGTTTAGGTTCGTACATCAAGGAGCATCTTGCCTTGCATTTTAGGCTCGTACGTTGAGGAGCATTTTGACTTGCAGCTTAGGCTCGTGCATCAAGGAGCATCTTGACTTGCATTTTTGGCTCATGCATCGAGGAGCATTTTGACTTGCAGTTTAGGCTCGTGCATCGAGGAGTATCATGCAGTTTATGCTCGTGCCTTGAGTAGTGTTTTGACTTGCAGTTTAGGCTCGTGTATCAAGGAGCATCTTAATTTGCATCGAGGAGCATTTTGACTTGTAGTTTAAGCTCGTGCATCAAGGAGCATCTTGACTTGCATTTTAGGCTCGTGCGTCGAGGTGCATTTTGACTTGCAATTTAGACTCGTGCATCGAGGAGCATCTTGACTTGCATTTTAGGCTTACTTGCTATTGGAGAAGTTGTTTTTCATGGATTTGCTTATTGTTTTCTTCAATCTTCATCTACAACAACTCAGACAGATGTATGGAGGCTTTCATCTAATTGAAGGTCAAGGCAACCGGGAATAACCCACCGATGACTTACTTGTACCTTTTTTGACTCATTTTCTCTGAGTGCCATCGTCGTAGCTAAGTGTTCCAGAGCATCCGCCATGCGATTTTCTTCTCTTGGGACGTGGTTTAAGAACACTTGATCAAACCTTTCAAGTAGACGAGTAGTGTATCGATGATATGGTATAAGATCTTCCTTCTTCACCTCGTAACTACCTAAGAGTTGATTTATGATCAACCTAGAGTCACCATAGATATCCAATTGCGGAATCTTTATATCTGATGTCATTTCAAGTCCAATAATTAAAGTTTGGTACTCTGCAGCGTTATTAGAACATGTTTCTCCCAGAACAAATGAAAATGGCAAGATTAGTCTTTCTGGTGATATCAACACGACACCTGTACCTGCACCATCTTAACGTGCTGAACCATCGAAGAGCATTGTCCATGTCGGCATTTCTTTAGTAAATAATACATCTTCATCAGGAAACTCATTCGAAATCTTCCATTCTGCCGAGGGTGATCAGCGAGGAAATTAGCAAGTGTTTGCTCTTTTACAGCCTTTTGAGGCATGTATATGATCTCATATTGGTTAAACAATATAGGCCATCTGGCTAAACGTCCTGAGAGAACTGGCTGAGTCATCACAAACTTCACGGGATCAGCTCGAGAAATTAGCTTGATGGTGTATGCTTCAAAATAATGCCTTAATTTTTTTATCGCATAAAGCAAAGCCAAACACATCTTGAACAGATATAATCAATCATGTATAACACTATAAATAAGCCGAAAAGATATATTATTATAAAACTAAACATGAACAAGATTAGAAATTTTAAACCTTGATAGTATGTAAAGAGAAAACTCAAATTGAACGACCTAGTAAATTCATTTCAAGAAATAAGAGCCCAAAAATTCAATTGAAAATGACTTATTTATTTTTATGACAGGCTTGTCTCTCTATTCTTACTGCTTTCTTTTAAATTATAGTAATTAAATTCTAATTACTTTTTTTCCTTTTGACCCTGGATTAAAAGCACTGAATATGCTTCTTGTAAAAAAAATTCTAAAATGGGAAATGAAGAGGGTATTGATAGAATAGAAATTGTTACCAATAAAGAAAAAATTCAAAAAGTCATCTAACTGTACAATTTATAATATACTATTATAAGCAAGGAAAAGATTATTTAAAACCTGTAAAAGCAAAGAAGTTTTGATGATTGACATATGATGATGAAACATGTTAGTCATGCTGGTCCTCACATGTGAAGAACATTGAAGTAGATGTAAGGCTGATAATGCATAAAGTCAGCAGTGAATAAGCAAGGAAATTTAGATATGCTTTCAAACACAACACTTGAAGATTGAGCAAATAAAGGACTCCGACTCTATCAAAAAGATATTATGCAAGAACGAGTGGAACTACCTGATAGAGTCCTATTGAAAAAAGAAGATTAGATGATCTGCAGGACTTTATTAGAGTTGGCTTAAAAGAGTTTCACTTATCACAAAACAAGAAAAACATCAATCAGCAAATCTGTTCTACAACTTGAAGAAGTCATAAGAACAACCTGATTCGTTACTTAGAGTCTTAGGCTTTGTGTAATAGGTTGGTTCTTGAGTTGTAATGAGTTGTAATTCTAGTCTCAGTGAAGTTTTAAACTGAGGTAGGACTATTATCTTCAAGTAGGGGAACTCAAAGACTTGGGAACACTAAGATTTGTGTTATTGTAGAAATACGAGTTAGAGTTTAATTCCTAATTTACAAGAGTCTTTGTAATTTGTTGATTGTTGAGCTCAAGAGTTTTAGTGAAAAAGGGGTTAAATCCTGTAGAGATACAGGTCGTGGTTTTTTATACCTTTTTGAGTCGGGTATTTTCCACCTAAAAACACTCTCTCTTTATTTACTCCACTCAAGTGAACCACGTTAACATACTTGTTTCACTGATAGACAACTACTAGAGTAAATTAGTATTAGTAGGTACGCATCTTAACAAAACCTGAATTTTCTATTTATAAATTTATAATGAAGATTTTTTTTTTTTAGTTTTTTAATGAAGACTTGTTGCTGAATATATTGTTCGAAATAAAATGCAGTCTCAGTCATCTAGCGTACAGAGACTTGCATAGGTATGGAAAATGCACTGATTTTACTTATTCAAAGGAGAAAAAAATACATCTAGAATGTTGAAGGAATTAGACTTGGTGTACTAAGAAGTAAGAAGCATAATCATTTTGTCTAATTAAGTGTCTTAAAAAATCCCTTGACCATATTTATAATTAATGTGAGCACGAGTTTACTTCAAAAGTCCATTAACGAGTATTGACATTATCTTATATATATATATATATGAATGATAATATATTTGACTCACGAATGTAATTATTTTGATCGAGTATGTAACTTGTCCTTTTATTAATTAGCTTCATGTGACTTGGAGCTTCAAAAACTATCCAATTTCCTTTTATTGTGCAAGACAAAATGGAGTGAATTAGGCCTTATTTATTTGCACTCAACGAAAGGATTAATTTTAGTTATTAAGTCTCCTTTTTTTAGTTCTGGATTTTAATTATTCAAATTTTCATTGCTTAGTAAATTTATTTTGTCTTTTATTTTTTAACCACTTATTAGATTCAAATAGATCTAAATAACTAAGATATATAACGATGTTTTAGTATCATTACGATATTTATTCGACGATTTTAATGAAAATCTTCATCGCTAATTGTCGATGTTGCACACCATTATCAACTACCATCATAACTATCGTTTTATTTATAACTATCACTACCATTGATCATCACATTCAATCATCACTATCATTAGTTATTATTTTTCCTCACAGTCTATGAGACAATTGTATGCATATTCAATTAAGACCGAATTTTATGATTACAATTCTACCATATGTGCCTTTTCATTTCGTCAAAAATCGATATTACAATATACGCTTATAATCTCCCTCTTATGCCTTACAATAATGAGTCCTCTGACATTCACCATTAATTATTTTTACCACCAACATCTATTAATACAGACAATCATCACTATCAACCACCATTATATCTCGCGAATAACCGTTATTATTCATCACTATCATTAACTATTATTATTACTTCATTTATCATAGATATCCGTCTCCACCATCATATTAAGAATATTTTTGGACCAATTTAATCAAACACAACACAACTATATCCCCAAAACTAGAAATGTACAAGATATTATTTACATTATTATCCACATACGTTACGAGCTTCCAAGTTTATTACTCCTCGTAACTGAATCTTCTAGTGAGCATATCAACCTTATTCTTTCTATCTGAACCTTTTCTTCCAACAATATTGTAGTGTGAAAGATATTTTATGCAGTCTAATTAATTATATTCCTAATAACTCAACAAATTTTCCTAGTCTGAAATTAGGAACATAGGAACTAATAATAAATAAGCAAAAATTGAATTAGAAAAAAAAAAGAAGAAAATTCAGCATAATATATATATAGAAGAAAAATTTATCCTAGAGATATTTTTTTCCAAAGGAAAAAAAACTAGAACATATATAGATGAAAGAAAGACTATTTCATGAGAATGTTTCAAGAAACTCCAATGTATGCTCCAATGAAATCAATTGCAATAAAGTGTTATGCTATGAATTAATTAATGACAATTCAAGGTCATGTTATTTGTCAAAAATTAATGGTAGAAATTGTAATAGAGTTTAGACATTCAATTAAAATAAATACTATAGTTAAAGATTATAAATAAGACTTTAATAGCATGAACTCATTAGAGAAAAAGTTTTGAATACTGTCTTTATGAGATACATCAAAATTATTTTTTCAATAGGGGCAGTAAGTTATATCGTTTAATTGAGTACAAAATTTAAGAAATAGAGGGCATCTTTCAAAAATTGTGGCTAAAAATAAGTTTTAGATCTTTGAATAGTTCTAAATCATCTCATTAAGAGTGAATTTAGAATTTAATGTTAAATTATTAATTATCTTTAAATAAAAAAAGGTGACAATTATAAAAAAAAAAATGCTAAAAGAAAGTGTGACACTTGAAAATACAAGAGTATAAAAATGAATGGTGACGTGAGGAGACGAAGCCATTTAAATTCTGTAGGTTCGAGATTTTAATCTTTTATAATTATTGAATTATAGGTTGATAATTTATATAATTTCAATAAAATTATTAATATAAATAAAATATATAAATCAAAATTACTGAATTCAATCGAATTATGACCCTGGTGATAGTGTGAAAATGAAAGTGGGGGAAGCTACTTAATTAAATGTCCTTATGGAGTACTTGGCTAAAGATTATGCATGAAAAGGTATTTATGTGTATGAATCAAAAACTTAAAAAGTCAAATAGTGCCCACCATATGGTAACAAATATTTCAGCTACCTCTACCTAATCTATGAATTGCTAACACATTGCTACCTTTCATTAATGACTATTATGGGGAAAAAGATATTGTAAAAATCTTCAATGTACTTTGAGCTAGCAATGTTATGGAATCATGCATTGAATACGTTCACTTTTATTTGTTTACTATTTCATAAAATAGCTAATTTTTTATTTATATGATAATAAATAGATATAAGTCAGCAAATCCCATATTAGAGGTAAAACACTTTCTAACAAAGACGATTTCGTACTCAAAAAGATTTAAACCTAAAATTTCTAACTAAAAATGAAAAAGTACTTATCAGTCTGCCACAACTCTTATTGATACACATGATAATACTTCACCAATCACAAAAAAAATATACACACGGTGGAGTAATTTTTCGAAATAAAGTGGAATAAAGTGAAAAACACTAGTTTTTTTTTTTTTTTGGTTTCCCAAGATATCCCCACAGCAGCAATCGTGAGACTAATCCTCCGTTCCTACTGTCAGCGCATTAAACGATAGAAAATTCGCCATAGTGTTTTTTTCAATAACCAAAGTTTCTAGTTGCCAAAGGGCTACTAATTCTTATCACACACTTAAAAAAGTCAATATACATTTATTTGCTTCGGTAGAGCTTAACGAATTGGTCGGTATACGCATGTGATAGGCATAAAATTTGTTCAAATTTAATATTCTTCCAATATACTTTATCCGTTTTAAAATAATTGATCTTTTTTTACTTGACACTCTCCTTAAGAAAATATTTATTAGGAATTTATTTTACCGAATTAACCTTATTAATTATTCTTTGAAAATATAAATTCAAATAATCACACTTTATTTAATCATCTAATATTGAGAGTAGTATTGAACGAACAAAATAAAATTATCTTAATTTCATTAAAAAAACAACTAAATTAAAATAAATATTTTTAGAAAGAGGCCAATTAAGATAAAACAGAGCGAGTACACAAGAATCACATCCAAATTAAAATCTTGCAAGTACTATGGATGCCTGCAAGAATTTATAATTACATAAGTTAAAAGGTACATTGAATTCTCCGAAATTCTTCCTATAAAAAACAGTTAAGTGAACAACGTATCACAATTCACAAGTACAAAGACCAGAAATTACAAAAACAGTCCCTTATGTTCGAAGCTAGATCTAAAATAATCGCTCGTTTAATTGGGAAACAAGTTATCTTAGGATGATTTATAAAATTACAATCCTGGACAACTAATGTCCAGATAAGTTATCTCGTGATTTTATTTCAAGCAAACATGGGATAAATTCATTTTTAAATTAATCTCAAAATTAATTATTCCTTTTAATATTTTATGTCCAAGTTAAACTATTCACAAACAAAATAAATCGAAGAGTAATTTTCACTTAAAATTTTTAAAACAAAAAGAAGAGGCGTCCTAATTAGTAGCAGCATAACCTTAGGCGGTATCGTTTGATTGATGAGATAAAGAATAACAATCTTAAAATATAAATATAAAATTATTTTATCCCTCCTTTGATTATGTGATAATTGATTTCGAACATTATTTTATACTAAAATTAGCTATTTATAAATATGTAATTTTACCTATTTCATCCCATCCCGATAATCAAACGATAGAAAGGAATACCAAGTCAAAAGGCGAGTCAGGTATCGAAGTACGGAAGTTATAACCTTTAAAATAAATTAGGAGAAATCCAAGACAACCATAGCCCCAACTGCCAACTAACCCAGTTTTCTCAATAATAGTCAAAAACTTGATTGGAGAATGAAAAAATAAGTCAAAAGCTTAATTCATAGCACGTGTTAAGAGTCTCACATCGAAAAAGTATCGTGTAATTGGTTTCTTTATATAGACTCGATCAATTCTCTTCTCGTGAGATAACTTTTGGAATATGAGTTAGGTTCAATCCTCTCCTCGTGAGATAACTTTTGGAATGTGAGTTAGGTTCAATCCTCTCCTCATGAGATAATTTTTGGAATGTGAGTTAGGTTCAAAACCTAATTTTACATGGTATGAGAGTTGAGCCCATTCCAGTTCTTCATTCACCGATGTTAAATTCTCATTTTATATTGTTCACGATTCAGTTAACGAAGCATGAATGTCTAGGAGAGTATTAAAAAACCTAAATCGAAAAAAAAACTAGGTAATTGCTCTTGAATTTAGACAATCTTTCCTGCATTAACTTACTTTTGGAGTCGAGTGTGAGTTAGATTCAAGACCTAATTTTATTGAATAGGCGGAGCCATCATCCGGTTCACACATATTTTACTAAAAAAATTAGTATATCATATATAAAAAATATATAATATTATATTATATTTATATACTCACTCTGTTTCAAAATAAATGAATTGTTGAATTTTAGCACAAGATTAAGAAAAAAGCATCAAAAACATAAATTTAACATAAATTTTTATTTTTACCCTTGAAATCTCTTTTACTAAAAAAAAAATAAAATTTGTAGTGTCTTTTGCTTGTCAAATCATAAGGGTAATTTTGAATTTTTTTTTAATAATTTATTTATTTTAAAATATCAATAAATACCTTAATAATTTATTTATTCTAAAACGGAGGAAGTATTATTTCGCTAAATATTATGAATGACATACTATTAAATTTTGGGGGATTTTCTCCGCCAAATTTAAGGCTCCGCGTATCAGTTATATCTCTCATAAGTCATAGCCTTCCACCCATGACCATGTTATTTATTAGTTTTCTAACTTCCTACGTCTTCAGAAACTTCCATTTGACAAAAGATAAAAAAAAAAAACTTCCATATACACCCATTTAATACCCCCTAAAAACTCACAGAAAAATTCATCAAAATTCTTATTGTTTATTCACTTCTAGCTGATTATTCTTGATCAGCTATGGCTTCAATTCATATCATGTCAATTCTATCCATTATTGTTCTTCTTCTTCCAATATGGTCCACTGCAGACATTGCTATGCCTCCTTTCCTCTCCCCTATCTTTGGTAATTCCTTATTTTTTTCCTATCTAATTTTGACCCCTAACTCAGTATTTTTGGTGAATTCTTTTTATTTTATCAACTGGGATGTTCTTAATTTTCCTTTTTGTTTGATTCATTGATTTTGCTATTGTTGTTGTTACTGTTTTCTTATTAGTTGCTATGTTGTTTTCACTGTCGCTTTTCCTTTTCATATCTACTTTGATATATTGTACTCGAATTGAGGTCCTCCGGAAATAAACTCTCTATCTCAGTAGGGATAAGGTCCACGTACACTCGAAACCGAGTAGTAGTTGCTATCTTTTTTCATGTCGTTTTTTCTTTTCATATCTACTTTGATTTATTGTACTCAAACCGAGGATCACAACTTTTCTACCTCTACGAGGTAGGGGTAAGGTCCACGTATTCTACTCTCATTTCACAGGTGTTGTTGTTTGTAGTAGTAGTAGTTGCTATATTTTTTCATGTCGTTTTTTCTTTTCATATCTACTTTGATTTGTTGTACTCGAACCAACCGAGGATCACAACCTCTCTACCCCTACGAGGTAGGGGTAAGGTCCACGTACTCTACTCTCATTTCACGGGTAGTAGTAGTAGTAGTTGCTATATTTTTTCATGTCGTTTTTTCTTTTCATATCTACTTTGATTTATTGTACTCGAACCGAGGATCACAACTTTTCTACCTCTACGAGGTAGGGGTAAGGTCCACGTACTCTACTCTCATTTCATGGGTGTTGTTGTTAGTATTAGTAGTAGTTGCTATATTTTTTCGTGTCGTTTTTCCTTTTCATGTCTACTTTGATTTGTTATACTCAAGCCGAGGATCACAACCTCTCTACCTCCACGAGGTAGGGGTAACGTCTGCGTATATTTCACTTGTGGCATTTCATTATTGTTATTGTTGTTGTTTGATTCATTGATTTGGGTTTCACTAAAGATTCGATCTTGATGTTTATTTACTGATTCTTTTATATTTTTTTTAAACAGAGAATGCGTGTAAAGCAGTGAATTGTGGAAAAGGAAGTTGCAAGGCTTCTTCAAATTCTACTTTTGGTTTTGCTTGTGAATGTGATGCTGGCTGGAGACAAACTCGTTCAGAAAATGATCATTTTTTCAAGTTTCTTCCTTGTGTAATTCCCAATTGTAAGTCCTCATCCCTATACCGACCTCAAGTTAATATATAATAATAATTGGAGTCATTGAGTTTCGTATTGGGCAAAATTGGTGTCATAGTTGAAATTTCAAGAGTCGATCAAGTTTTTGTTATATTTTATTTCAGAAAACTTATAGCTTATGTGTTCTAATTCATTTCAGAGTTTCAAAATTTCAAATGTGCTACATAAATTGCGACAGAGGGAATAGTTGATTTCTCTATATATTTATATGATGTAATCACTTGTTATAAGTGCGGATTAGTTACCAAAAGTAAGGTAAACGAGCTGGTATAACATGCTGGAATATACACTGGAAGTGTAAAATATATGGGTAAAGTTCTTAGTATAATCAACTCTGGTGTTTCCTCTATTGGATCTTTGTTCTTTTATAGCCTCTTCAAATGAGTAGACGAATTTTCGTCTGCTTTTTTGGTTCTATTTTATTTGTGAATGTTCTTATCATCATTTTAAAACCTATTTGCACATAGTAAGACTCTGATTTGCTATGTTTGAAGAGTGATTTGAAAAGAAGATGTTCAATATGTGAATTTTACCTGGATTGATCAAAACTTTTCGTGGCAGAATTCTGTTCAAAACTTACAGTTATTAATATTATCCGTCACGAGCAAAAGATCAAATTAAGATATAAAACTAATGGATGTTTTAGATATGTTGGATGAAGTTCTTGTTTTCATTTCATTCATTTGTTTCTTTCTTCTCATGTTATTGCTGAAGTATTTGATTTTCAAGGGCAGAGATGCACTTTTGTGATAGTGAAAGTTCGTACATGTTGTGTCAAAAGCGACACAACAAACAATAACGACATGCCTAGTATAAATCCCACAAATGGGGTCTAGGGAGGGTAGTGTGTGTGCAAACCTTAGCCCTATCTTGTGGGGTCAAAAGCGACACATATAACATAATAATCTATTAAATGGAAATCTTATTTTTTTCAACTTCTTTGACTTCTGATGGATTTTGTTGGCATAAATTTGATTAGCCTAACAAAATTGATTGATTCAGAAAACTATAACACGATACTTTTCAACTCCACATAGCTAGCAAGTAATGGTTATAAAATAAAAGTATCATTTTCATTTGGACTTGTTCAAATTAAATTTTTTAGCTTGATTGAAATGGTTGCCCAAATAAACGGTCATGGTCTTTTTTGTTTTCATTCATTATAGTTTGTGGTCGTTATCTTGATGATGATGTTTTCTCTCTGCAGGTTCTGTAAATTTCTCCTGTGGAGAGGGGGCTCCTCCTGCCCCAGCGCCAGATAAACGCTCTAATTCATCTATCTTTGAACGTAATCACAATTCGCTATTCCTAAAGCTATGCTATACTTTCCGTAATCAGGAACAGTTATTGAAGATTTTGCTAGTAATTTGTTTCTTTTTGTTGTGATCTTCTAGCTTGTTATTGGGCTGACTGTGGAGGAGGCTCGTGCAATAAGACCTCTGCCGTGACATATTCTTGTGATTGCAAAGAGGGTTATTACAATCTACTCAATCAAACTGTTTTCCCTTGCTTCAAAGAATGTAAGAGCCATGCTTTACGAAACCACTTCTAATACTCCCTATATTTCGATTTTGTTTGTCTGGTTTTGACTTGGCACGCTGTTTAAGAAGGTAAAGAAGTTTTTTGTATCTTGTGGTCTTAAACATGTCATGTGGATATAGAAGTGCAGTCAGATAGTTACGAACAAGTACTAATTAGTTTTCCTTTAGAGAAAAACTTGACTTGTGTCCACTGTCTGGTAAATGTAATAGGTGCTCTCGGAATGGATTGTGCTCAGCTCGGTTTTGATATGATGAACAACAGGTCATCATCTCCGTCTCCTAGTTTGCCTGATAACAGCAAAAGTATAGGTAAGTATAATTCTGTGAACAACCATTTACGTACTCTTTCTTTCATACTTAAAGTTCCTGGCCGTGCTTACGTATAGTATTTTATGTCATATGCAAGACTTAAAGTTAACTAATCGACCCCAAATTTTGTACTAATTCTGTTTCTATTTCGTGTTAAACAGCTATTTCATTCTTTGGTGGTGGCTATAGCTGGTTGATCATAACAGCTGCATCTATTGCTACGTTTTTTTGATATATGTCACTCCTGCATTTTTGAATAAGCAAAGTTGTTTTGCAGCTCGTTTTTTTAGTTCAATTCGAGTGATTTAGAAAATTTTGCTTTGTTATATAGGCCATAGGCAGATTTATATTCCACTTTTTCTTATGCCATTGAGTTTTTTGTATTCCGTGTATATAACATTCTGGGGTTGTGATTTTTTTTTTTATTGAAATTGTGAGACATTACTTAATTTGATTAGCAGATTGAACCATCTGTACTTCTTATGCTATTGTAGTACTCAACATTATTTATGTTTTGTCTAAGGAAAATAGTGGCACGGTAAGGCTGCATTTAGAACCTTGTGGTCCGGCATTTCCCAAACCCGTGTATAGCGGGAGCTTTAATGCACCGGATTGCCTTTTCTTTCATGATTTTTTTTTTTTTGCAAGAAAAGAATATGAGAAATTGTTTGCCTATAGTTTATACTGTAAAAAATATGTGACAATGGGCTCATAGAAGAGCCCAAAAATTGATATAAAGTTGTAAACAAGAGCTCAAAGAAATTAGAAAAAATCATTTTATTTCCCCATCATATCTAAATTCTAATAACTTCGTGATGACTCAAAACTATTTTGGATTGCTCTTTTCTTCCATATTATTTCTCCCTTCTATCCATACCAGTTGTCGTATTTATTAAAAATAGTGGGTTCAACTGCAATCGTCATTTTAAAAAAATTAAAATATAATTAATTACTATTTGTTGTCACTCATATCCTTAATAAAAGTGCAGAAAGATTAGTACGGTAAAAAAGAGAACTATATTAAATTAAATCAGAGTAGATAAAAATAATTTACTCACTTCAAACATGCCTCTGAAGTGACTAATTGTGTACTCCAATAGCTAGTCACTACTAAAAATAGTTGATACAAATGCAATCGTCATTTTTTTTTAAAAATAAAATACAATTAATTATTTATTTTACCTCATATTTTTTATAAGTGTGGTGTTCAAATCAGTTTGCGTTCACCTCAGCTAATTTCACGGATATCTCCCACCAACAACAGCTTATAGGAATCAGGTATCAATTAGAACCAAATTGGGCTGAGACCTAGGAAATAATTAGAACTTCTAGAAGGTTCAACAATAAAATCGTACATGATTTTATATGGAATATTTGACTTAGGCCCAAACGTACGTGACATCTCAAGCTGCCCAATTGTGATTATGATTTACATCAAGTGATCTTTTATACAAGTTGCCATATTTTATGTTTTAAAATCCCTTAAACGTTTCATCGTATTTTTATATTGAGATAAACTTCGGATAAAAATATCTCGTACAGTATGTAAAAGAATTAAAAGTTTTGCGCACAAATTTGAACTATAGTTGTTCAAATTTCATACAAAAGCACGGTATAAAAAGAATCGATAGTTTAAGACAAAGACAAGGACCGAAAACACATACATATAACCATCCATGAAAAATAAAAGGATCAACTAACCATGTCCCGGCATCACCCAAATGCTACTAACGTCCATTATTAACATTTGCATTTTGTTATTTGTCCTGAGTCGAGGGTTTATCAGAAACAACTCTTCTACTTCATCTGAAATAGTGAAATGGACTGCTGCATATACTTTATTTTCTCCATATCACACTTAGTGAAAATAAACTGAATATATTGTTGTTGTATTAACATTTACATTTTCACCGCCTATTGACGGTGTCAAATATTACCTAACTACAGTTTTGTCAAAGTATGGCTCATGAACAACATCCTTTTGAAGTTTTCAATTCCATGATCCTCTTTCTTTGTCCAAATTTTATTACACACTTCCATTTTAAATCAGTCTAAAAATAATAATGTATTTCAATTTTAGCAAAAAATTTAACTTTAATTTGCTAGTTTCACTCTTATTGAGATGATTTATAATCATACAAATCCAAACAATTCATTTTTACAGTACATATTTTAAAAGTCTTTTCTAGATTATTTTATCTTGAATCAAAGGTCTATTGAAAATAACCTCTCCAGTCACTTCTGAAATAGTGATATAAATTATGTATATTTACTTTTTTTCAAACCCCATTTAATGAGAATACGCTAAATATATTATTATTGTTGTTTCATCTTCATGTCGAATCAAAACTATTATAAATTAGATTAGTGCGTACCATATTTTACAATCAAAAAGCTTAACTTTAAAAAGACAAGCAGGCCAATGCAAATATTGTACGTCCCTCCTTAAACGACGGCATACTGGCACACAAAATCTTAGTAAAAGTGTATCTATAGCCTACTAATTATACACACAGCTACCTACTTAACCTAGTTTCATTTTCTCTTTACACTAGACTGGCAGCTACTACGACATTGTTTTAGAAAAGCTGTGTCTTTTTCTTTCTTTTTCATCTTTCAGTCTCTATTTATTAATGTCATTGACGTTCGTGGATTGCATTATTGCTAACTATTCTTAGCTATATACTGGAGTACTATTTTCCACTTCTTGGTTTTTGTAAAATTGATAGATTTGCTTTCCTCTTTCTTACCCCATTTTTAAGGGCTAGTCACCAAATACATAGAGTAATTTGAAACATCTCACCGAAAAATTCATTACGAAGTTATCGGTTCTCAATCAACATGCGTGAAGGAAATTATTCATCAATCCTTATAAATATTAGTACTGTACTCTTCTTCTATCTCAATTTATATGATAGACTTTTTTTTTTAATCAATCTAAAAAAGAATGATACTTTCTCTATTTCAAAATAAATGAATTGTTCATTCTAATAAAGAGATGTTGGAAATATCTTTAAATTTTATCCTTTTATTTAATGAGATTTTTAAGTACTTTACATTTTTTAGGAGAGTAATTTAAAAACAATTAAAAGGTAATAGTGAAAGGTAACTTACAATTTATATCTTAAAAGATTTTTCTTGAGGGTGTGTCATACCCCCAATAATTCAATTATTTTAAATTGGAGGAAGTACATTTTTATATTTAGTATAACAATTTAACTTTAAAATGTCTATTGTACCTTCAATAAAATGGTTTACAGCTACACAAACATCTACAATTTGTTTTAAATCACAAATTTCTTCGTATCACATCAAACTAATTATATAAATTGAGACTGAGGGAGTAATACAAAGTGAAATTCGTTCTTTGTTTGCAATATCACCTTTACACGTTGAATGAGAATGGTAACTTACGCAATATAACTTTCGATAATAATTTTCTTTTTTGGAATACATTTTTTTCATAAAAGTAAAATACAAAAATAGTGATGAATGAAGTGAAATCTAGAATATTTATTAGGTTTGCAATCTCGTTGATAACTCTAGTCCAATGGTTCTTGGAATTGAAACTATTAGTTTGTAGTTAGTATCGCATGCAATAAGTCACCTAGATTTATATATACAAATGTGACACTATTATTAGCCCTCCATCTAATTCCATCTCTATCAATCATAAATCCACCCCCACAGACACAATGAAAAACTGTTCACGTCTAGCAGATATTGTAGCTATTGGCTATCTTCAGATTTTGACACACATAAAAATGTGTATATCCACTTGATTGAAAATTTGACTGTATTGGATAACAGTACTTGTATACTTCCTCCGTTTAAAAAAAAATGATTTCTTTCCTTTTTTTGATAATATTTTAATTTCAATTTTTCACATGACATGTTTAGAACCACAAGATTAAAAAAAATTTTGATATATTTGACACAACTTTAATTTAAGGCTAAAAAGATTTTAAAGTCTTCTTTATTTTTTTAAATTTTGTATCAAGTTAAAGTAGGTCATTTTTTTTTAAACGGAGGGAGTTTAAGGTATCATGATCTACAACATTGGATACAACTTCTGGTTCAACTTGTTTGTTCGTTTTTGTTTCTCAAAGAATTTAAGAAGTAAAAAAAAAAAATTGAATCTTGTGTTACAAAATTAAGGATATATTAAGCATACCAAAATATATTTTAATTTTATAATTTTAAATATGTCACGTACAAAATTAAAATTAAAGAGTTGTCAAACAAAAGGTATAACTAGCGCATTGTACAATGTTGCTGTCATATATGGAACTTTCTCCGTTTGATTTTATAGTTTTAATTTAATTATGCATGAATCTAAATTTTTAAATCAAGTAAAAGTATTCAATTATTAAATATTGTAATATTAAGTTAAAGATGTGTGTAAATACTCTCTGTGATTCATTTTATTTATCACATTTTTTTTTGTACATCTCTTATTTCATACGTGGATCTTGAGAGGATAGTAGGTATGCAATCTTTACTAGATCTTGTGAAGGTAAAAGAGTTATTTTCGAAAGCCACTCGACTCAAACGTTCCTCAAGAAAATAATAACTAAAAGGATATTTCAATTAAATTGTCTTTATTTAATCTTCAATCCAATAATTTAATACCATTTTCTTTTTCACTACATTAATCTCTTAAGCATGCATAAAAATGAATATTAATAACTAATTTTATCCTGATTTATATTGGATCAATTAATATTCATAGTAAGCATGACAACTAAAATGGATTGCCGGAAGTACTGAAATACTAGTACTAAATATAGAATTTCTAGGACTAAATATAGAAAGTGATATGTTTATTTAAGTGAAAAACATTGGGTTATGGATTATAATCTACAAAGTTGTGTGGTTTATGTAAATCTTCTAAGAATAAGGAAGTTGGTGAATAATTTATTTCTTTGTTTAATTCACTTGCCCTCCACCATACGGAATTATACTTCTGTCCCTTTCTAAACTTTATTCCCACTTTTGGTTAACTATCCCAATCTTTATATATGTCTAGTCATTGATCCCACATATTTTTAATTTGAATTTCACAGTATGAACGAATTGAATGAAATAACAAAAGCCCCCTACACTTGAGAGTAAGTTTAAAATGGTCCTTTTAATTAAATACGTATATTTTTAACATAACAGTTCTGATCTTTTTAGTTTGACAAAAATAAGCATATTTGGTGTTCATCTAAAATTTTACAAATTTGATTTAACAAGGTCTGAAAAAAGGATTTAGCATAAATTCAGTGTAATATTGTTTGCATTTTATCATTTATTGATTTTGATGAAGTTTTTTAAGATTCTATCTTTATAACTTTTTATTTATTGTTTATGTCTGGTGCTAGTTTTGGTGTTCAATTTTCTGATATTTAACATGAAATTTTCTAGTATCTGGTTTAAAAACTTTTTAACAATTCCCCCTATTATCTAATAGCAAGAGTTGTTTAAATATTCAAGGGAGACAAAAGAATTCATTTTGAAGAATTTAGAGGATTAATATTATTTATGAATATATTTATAGGATCATTTTGAGCCTACCAAACAGGAGAAATCATCTTTATCATTTTAGTCTAACAGATTCTTCTCCACTCCTCTTCTGAAAAATCTATTCTAAGAGAACCTAGTAAGAGCTTAACATATTTTTTTTAGATATAAGTAACATTTATCCAAACATTTTGTTAAAAATTAAATTAAATCTTTAAATTTACTAAAATATGTGCAAAATTACCTAAAGAATTGAAAGAACTATACGCATAAAAAACATTTAATTTGTACTGAACTAGGATTTAACCCTGCTAGATGAAAAAAAAAAGATTTATCAATAATGATGGAATGAATATTATCCAAGAGTTTTGAAGTCCCTTTCACGTGTCAAATTAATTAAAATACAATGTTAAGGTGAATAATTGACTTATTTGGAATTTTCGAAGTGTTTAATTAATAGAATTAATGGGGTTGTCATTTGGGTACACGTAATAATGTCATTTATTGGTGAAAATGAGACCTTTGACAGATAGTGTCGTACTATTATGTTTGTTTCAATAAATTTGGATGAAGCTAACTTCAATTCTTCCAAAATGTAAGAAATGTTAGTTTTATTTATAGGAACTATGAACAACAGATGATGTTGATAGTTCACAGCAGGATTTGCAATACTCAACCGTATTAGAGAAATTACTTAATGTAGCATATTCTACTCTCTTATATTTGTTATTATAGTGCTACTTTTAAATAATTAGAAAAAGTGAAATTATGCAGTTTTATATTATATGTATACTTATACACGTTTTATGAATCGAAGAACCCTAGCCATGTTTGCCCACTCCAACTTTACTTCTTCGTCGATGTTTCAATTAGCCCTTTAAAAAATCGTCGTTGATACACCGGAGATCGTCATGTACATATAGTTTGAAAACGCGTACACTTGATCCAATCAGCCGCACATCCAATTGATGTCTTTATATACATATACATGTACATCCAACTTCTACTTTGTAAGCACGTACATACAAATGCATCCAACTTTAGTTTTGAAAATACATATATCCAACTTCTGCTAGCTATAAGAGCATACCTACATACGCAACTGGTCACACATACATATACAAACAGTTACAATTAAAGAGTTATGAGCTCAAATGGTCATTCAACTATGGGTAAATGATCTTCATAGTCACTCAATGTTATTTGTTTTCCAAAAGTCACTTGGCTTTGGGTTCTTGGCATCTATAGTATGATAGTCATACAAAGTTGTTTTTTTTCTTTCGAAAGTCATTCAGCTTTACTAAGTTAGCTTCCAAGATCATTATGTTCGGAAATATTACTTTTGGTATCTGTTTAATGACATAACAATTGTAAGCTTTTAGAAAAAATATTTAAAATGTTAAAATTATCATTTAAATTTTTTATTATTATTTTCTTGTTTTCAATCTAAAAAATAACTTAACTAAGAAATAAAAGACAACTTCACAACACGCCCCTAATGGAATATGTCTTTTTCTATATACAGGCATCTTCACAAAGTGCAGATACTCCTCTTCTTAACAAGAATCCTAAATGTAATTTGCCAATTCCCTAAATCAGTCCACCGTTGTGGTTATGTTTGTTACAAACTTACAATGACTTTGAACAAAATTCAAGCATAAAAATCTAATGCTCCCTTAGTTTCATTTTATGTATCATAGTTTGATTTGGGCACAGAGTCTATGAAATAAGTAAAGACGTGATGCTTTTTACCAAATTATTCTTTATTAAAATAATGTATTACCATTATTATTAATTAAGTGAGGTCTTATAAGTAGGACCAGTAACAGAAAAATTATGTGTTTAAATAGTTACCAAATAAAGAAAGATGACATTATTTTTGAGATGGACAAAAAATAATCACACATAAAATGGGACGGAGGGAGTAATTATTATTTGGGCCAATGGTCCGAAACTAGCATGAGGTCTGATTTTGAGAGGACTAAAATTGGCTAGATTTTGAAAACGTACACACTTCTATTTCAATTGGGGCCAGATTTCGATTTTAGGATCGGGAAAATTTCAAAAATAGCAACTTCGTAGTCTTAATTATAACTTTTATAGCAACAGTTTCATAATTACGAAAAGTAGCAAATTATATTTTGTATTTAAGTAAAATGTTGCTATATAAATACATATATAAATATATTTATATTACTCATAAATACATATGCACAACTGAAAAATGCATATTCTTCTATTACTATGAAGTGGGTAAAATATTGCTACTTTTGCTATAAGTTGTAATTTTAAAAAAGTATTACTATTTATTGTAATTATAGTCTTAAGGATGCTAGTTTCTGTAATTTTTCTGCCAAATTGATTTATCTGACTAATTTTCACCAAAATTAAGAGGAACTGAACTGCAATTTAGATTATTATTTGAGCTTCTTAATTTAACAAGATAAAATAATTATTTAATTGTTTTGACACAAAATACTAATTATCTTAATCCAAACACTATTTTTTCGATAAAATGATTTTCAAAATATATGTTGAGGTGAAAACTATATAAATCTATATATTCTAAGTTCATAAATATACACATTTATTATTGTAAAAAAAAAGGCCAAAATTGCTTTGGAAAATATCTAGAAGTTTCGTGAACAATTATTTCAAATTTTTTGATATTGAAGAAGCTTAACAAATGATTTAATCAAGGAGAGTCAAATTATCAACCTACACTTTATTCCTTTCAAATTCCACTTTGTGGGATTGTTATTGTTGATGTATTAGGTAGTATTCATTTTCCAACATGTAGGTGACTTACAATAATTATGAATAATATAGATAATTACTATGTAATATTTTATTTCTTAAAGATATGTCAAGTCAAATATTTTGTAAGTTGAGTGTTCAGCTGACACAATATAAACAAATTTAGATATCTAAATGTACATATTCAAAATCGATTATGCCTGTACAAGATCGATGTACCATCTTATGACTTTGCAATAATCCTCTTTCCCTACTTCAATTTGCACATGTTAAATCATGTTTCTATTCTTCTTGTTTCACTTTAAGTGGACGTTTGGCCATGAAAATTAAAATTTTTGAAGTTGAAGTTAGAGTTGGAGTTGAAGTTGAAATTAAAGTTGTATTTGTTCATGAATATATTGGAGTTGTTTTTGAATTTTTGTGAGATAAGAAGATGGAAAAAAGTGAAAAATAACTTTTTCTTACTTTTTACTTTTTTAAATTCACAAACTGAACATAATGACCACGTTTCAAATTGTGAAAATTGTTTCCGAAAAAGTAAAAAAAAATAATTATAATCTATAATAGCGCTTGATATCCTGTTTAGAGTTTAAATAAGGCAAATTTAATTGAACATATTGGAAATTAACTCCTAATCAAGAGCAGACATTTGGAGTGTATAATTTCTAATGAAAGGGGGAAAAGTCTAATGATAGTTATTTAATTTTTTGCTCACAAAATTGCTTGCCTTGATTAAAAAAGTATGCACTAAACATACACAAACATAAGGTATTAAGGACTAAACAAACTGAACATAATGACCACGATTCAAACTAATTAGGCCCATCATTTGCTTTAATTATTGGATTAACGAACCTTGCATAATCCTAGCCTACCCATGATCAAAGCCTATGAAAATTAAAACCCAATAATGGCGCACTTAATAAAGTAAAGGAAAAAAGAAAGACAAATATATGATTAAGTACTTGACAGTAAAATATTCATTGTCAACCAATATTTTGAAATCATAAAGGAACAAACCAATGACATGATGATTGCTGAAAAGGAGAAAAATACTACTAATAAGAATGGATAAAATTCTACTTTAGGATCAATGATAATCAAATCCATCACCTATTATATATTCTTGATTAATGATCATTATCCTAATGACAAACGATACTTTTGACATTTTAAGGGGTGTATATTTGTCATTTGCCTTAATACATTTTTATGATCACAAATCCTTTGAGCCACAAAATCACTTAATATTAGGTAAATATCATAAAAATTTCTGAATATTTTTTTTGTAACAAAAAAATCACTTAATTTTGTCAAAGTATCTGTGAAGAGTCTTACTTCAGCTCTTACCTTTTTAATATTGTTAGAGCAATCTTCGCTGTTTGAGCTAGTTTTTGAAATTAAGTTTAGTCCAAAATCTTTTTTTTTTTTTTTTAATCATGGTATCATAGTAGGACACACCCCAATTCTCATTTCCAATGTTGAGCCCCTGTGTTAAATTGTACACACAACAAATGTCCAGTCCTAGACGTTAGGGAGAGGGCCTCTGAAGCATCCCACAACGAGCTTTTTAGGGATGAATCGTCTTGTTAATACGGCTCGAACAATTCTCGCCTTTTCTGTAAAGCTTTTGAGGTTGTATTATACTCAATATCTATTTTTTTTAATCAGCATCACATAAAGTCATTAGCCAGAAATAGCAAAACATTTTAAATGATATTAGCCAAAATTAAATGACTTTTTTTATTACAAAAAATGCTTAATTAGTGACTTGTTGAACTTAATAAATAGTAATTTTTTTGTTGCAAAAAAATAGGTCAAACACATTTTGTGACATTTGGGCATAATTGAGCGGTCATTCCTGAAATTATACTAGCCACTTGTATGGGGAATTTCTAGGTTGTTATCAATTACCAGAAAACAAACAGTTAGATAAGCATTGCAACATTACATTTATGTTACTCGCTCTTAATTGGTAAACGTCCCACCAACTTAATAGATCTAATTACTGATAAAGGAATTAAAGTCAAAATTATTCAATGAGGAAAACAAAGGAGTCCAGAGTCGAAATGGTCAATTTTTTAAGCAAAAAAATTCAAAGGGAACAATTGATTTTGAAAGAAATCAAAAGAGATAAAACGTGTTGGGATTTATTCCTTGTCTGTTAATGACCTTGTCAGTACAACTTACAAATCACTGGTTTTCTATCAACTCATAAGTTGTTGGTAGCCAAGTAATTTGTAAGTTGCTGGTGGTCTTCCTACGTTCAATAAATAGCAAGCTTTCGTATTATCCAAAGAAAAAGATATTGGAACTCTTATAGAGGATCATAGTTGAACCGAAATAATTAGTGAGATAAGTAATTTAAAGGGCAGTTAGTTGAAATCAGTAGAATGTCCAGCTGGCAAGAGTAGTTAGTAGTTTTTTAGAGTTGTTAGAGACAGTTAGTACACACTACTATATAAGTAGTGGTCCAAAGCATATTTTGTAATTGTGAGAATCTTCTATTTTATGAATAATACAAAAATTGCAACAATCTAGAGATACTTTGTTCTTCTCTTATTGCGTCTGTTCTCAGCTAAATTGCATAAAAGATATGGAGGAAGCTTGAATTCAACATGGTATAAGAGCCACAACAATCACACTGAGCAGTGAAGCCCAGTCTTCGATTATGTTTCGATTTGAGATATTTTTCATCTTAAACAGTTAGAGCTGGTAGTTTGTTTATCTCAATCGGTGCAATGCGACAATGACACAACACCAGATGTGGAAGGACTATCTACTGCTAGTGAGGAAATCACAATTGGATTAAACCATCTGTTGTATCAGAGGCCTTCGAATTCGCCAGGTGAACACTTGATTGAATTCAAACTTACTGGTACGAAGAATTACAATTTATGGTATCGTTCTATGCAAATTGCCCTATTTGCGAAAAATAAGTTTGATTTTGTTGACGGAACTTGTAAAAGAGATTCGCTTGATGCTTCTCTTCGCAGTCAATGGGATTGCTGTAATTCTTTTTTTCTCTCCTGGATTATGAACGATGTAGCAAAGGATCTATACAGTAGTGATTTGTATGGATCAAATGCAGCTAGTGTATGGGGAGAGCTTAAGGGTAGGTTTAATATGAGGAACATTTCGAGAATCAACAAGTTACATCAGAAAATCATGGAGCTAAATCAAGAATTAGGATTTGTCTTTGCCTATTACTCCAAATTACGTGATCTTTGGGGGAAAATATAACGCTTTGGTCCCAATTCAGTCTTGTGCATGCCCAGAATCAAAGGTGTTTGCAGATTATCTTCAACAACATCGCTTGGTACAATTTCTCAGTGGTCTCAATGAGTCATTTGCATAGGCTAAGACACAGATCATGTTAATGATTCCTACACCCAATATTAATGAGGCTTATGGACTAGAATGATACAGGAAGAAACTTAAAGAGCCAAAGCAATCGTAGTACAACCTCTAGAGATTAGT
>NC_061113.1:21222493-21231329 GCF_002878395.1 Capsicum annuum | reverse complement strand
GAGTGAAGAGCTTCGTTGACTGATTTCAGACTGGGAGCGAACTCCGGGCGAATATAAAGTGCATGGATACAAGTTATGCCTTGGAATGAAAGACAATTTCGAATCCGCTTTGTCTACAGTTGTAGCTTTTAGAGACTATCCTCTGCAGCTGTAGCTACGTGGAAGCCAGCTTCTTAAAGACAATCCCCCTAACCATTCCGCTATTCCTGCCCTAGAGCAAGGGAATCCGCTCTGATCCACCACCCTGGTAGGAGAAAAACGGAGCTAGCCGACCTTCTGTACTGAACTTCTGTCGGGGTCACGCTTAGGAACTAAATCTAGAATGACTTTTTGTCCTGTCGAAACGATAAAGTTATGGAGAGGACGCGGAAAGTGCCGACATAGCATTGGATAGTTCCACACTACTTGAGTCCTGCTCGAGTAGACTCAGTCATTCTCGTTGATTGCTCACAGCCACCCAGATGAGACTCCCGCTGAAAAACATTCTTTTTCCAACAAAACCTGCCACCAAGCTTTGACAAGTCGCTAACTTGCTCATTTTGTGATAGGGCCCAGTCACCTCCCTTCTTCCCAACCTCTGGCAGTCAAAGCTATAGGGAGACCTTCCTTCAGCTGGCTTTGCCCTATCTATTCATCTATTTTCTCAAATGGATATTTAGGGATCTCTCTTATTCATAGATCTTGAAACGGAGAACCCACCCCAAAGACAAGTCACTCCAGTGAAGCTTTCTTTTGTCTTCATCACCGCCTTACCAAAAGTTAGCTAACATTTTTTCCAACTGGTCAAGAACTCCCTTTGAAACTGGAATCCCTGCAAGAAGGTGTATAGGCACCGAGAAAAGAACATGTTTGCAAAATCCACTGGATAACAATGCTTTCATCTCCTACCACTTTATTTTATACTCTATCCAGAAGATGAGAAATTTGCTTTTTCAGATTTAAATAGAGGTAGTCCTAGATCAAAATATTAGGAATCAAAGCAAGGAAAGTAGCATTGATGGAACGGGGGATCGCACCTTCCGTTCAAATGGTGGGTGTCACCTCCACAAGAGTTGCACTTCCTCTTGAATGCACAGTGAGCTTGCCTATTTATGTGAATGGCAAGGAAATTGATTGTTCCCACTGACCTCGACCGCTTTAAAAGAACGAGCTTAAGGAAACTTAATTTGCTGAGGGAAAGGTCTTTGATTATGACTGGCGGGATATAAATAGAAAGACTGGAACTCTAGATCCTCTAACGCTGAGTAAAATGAGAATCATAAGCTATTGATTACACCACAGCAGGATCTTGCCTTGGATAGGCCGCTTTGGATTCTCTGTTCCCCCGAAAGAAATATCGATCGTCCTTACCATTTCAGTCCCCACCCTCAAGTGAGAAGGATATTCTGTTGCTATCGATAGTCCTCCATTATGTTGGGTCAAGGGGGAATCAAAGTCGGGAGGTCAAAAAATTATCCTGGTCCTATCGAACCAGTCACTTCATACCTGGCAAGAAAGAGAGATCGAGTCACTAAGCAGCGAATTAGATCCGAGAGCGAAAGAGATTATGAAAGTTCTCCCACGGGGCAACCCTGAAATAAGTTCTCAAATCAATCTATTCGAGCCCTTGAAAGCATTGTTCTATTACGGAAGTTGGGATCCCACACGCTGGGTTAATCACTAAGGTCTTAGACAATTTGATTCAGAAGAAGATAGACCGGCCACTATAGATTTGTCAATCCCTGGGCTTGGCCAAAGACATACCCGGCATACTAAGACTAAGATGAATCATCTCAGTCCCTCAACAGGCCTAGTCCCTAAATCCCTAATCGCTCTTCTCGGATCGCTCCAGTACGATGGTTCCCCCGAGGGGATCCGCCAATGCAACACGATAGAAGAGTTCGCTCCGCCGCGTAAGATCCTCGAATCAAAATCAACCACGACTACTATTTTTGGGAGAAAATACTTTAAGGTATTCGCTCTTCTCCTTGTACTCCTTTTTTATTGGTACTCGGGGGGGAGGGGGAGATTCTCGAAGGATTCGTTGCCGCGTGTGACGGGAGGAGGGAGCCCTCTTTTGACCCTATTTACCCTCCCCAAAGAGATGCGCAACCAGCCATTCCCCAGCCGGAGGTTCAGCCGGTTCCGCGCGCCATCCTAGTTCCGGAATTAGAGCACCCTCTTCTTTCGAATAGGCAAAGGAGAGTAGAGCTTCAGACCCGGCTAGCGTTCTTCTTTCAAGAGAGGAACGAGGCCTGAGGCCCCCTGCGAATCCGTAAATCTGAGGAGCATGCCGCAACAAAAGGATGGTCCCCTATGCATTTCATTTTTTCCTTAAGGGAAAAAAAAGTACCCCCCATCATAGAATGGAATTCTTCCTAAATTCCCATGGAAGGTGGCTGGCTGCCTTTTAAGAGGAAGTCAGAGATTTAGCTTTTCTTTTGATTTTTCCAACTCAGGTCTTTTATTAGCATACGATATTATTTTGCCAACTCACAGGTGTAAGCGCTATAGTACAGTGTTGACTGGTGTGCTTTGGTGTAACCGGGGAGCTGGAACCAAAGAAAGACTGCTCGTAATGGTACCTCGCAATTCAAAAGTCTCTCTACGGCTGAAGAATGAGCGTGTTCTTGGACCATCATAGAAACATAGATAGGGTCGACGACGGAACGAAGAACGAAACTTTACGACAGTTTTTCGCTCCTCTCTCTTTGTTTCGATGAAAGACTCAATGCTTGCGTTCTACGGGGAACTTTTTTGAATATTTACCTTCGCCGCCTAGAAGCAGCCACCCTTGAAAGAGTGCGTAATATCTCACTGATCGAGCGCCCCTGTCCCTGTCTCCAAGTGTGTGATCCACCGATTCAGTGAGTGATTTTTTCTTACCGCTGCGCTGGAGTCCCGATCTCTTAAAGGGTTGGTGTGGCAGACTTCCTCCTTGTTTGCCGATTGAAGAAAGCCTTATATGGCTTCAAACAAGAGAGAAAGGCCCTTTCTATCGTCATTAGTCAAGCGCGCTAGCTGCAATAAAAAAAGAATGCTAACGAGCAAGAAAAGGGATGCGCTAAGAAGCAAGGGCTTTCGCGCAGCTGCTGCGCCCTTGCTTCTTGCTTTCGAGCCGGAGCTTGCTGGGTAGTGAAGTGGTTTGGGGGACATCGATTCCCTAGATTTTTTGGCTTCCCTTTCCCTTCAACCAGCCACTCTTTTAGTTCCCAAAATATATATAATCCAGAATCCTTTTAAGCGCCTTATCACGAAAGTGACCAAGCAAGCAGATGATGATGGTTCAGCCGGTAAGCTAACAAGCAACCGAAATGAAGGAAGAGGAGACCCTTCTATTATAAGTTGAAAGTGAAGGTTGATGATAAAGTCAGCGAAGTTTCCATGGTGTTCTACCTTTGCGTAGTCTCGGTCCACAGTGGAAGGCTCCGCACCTGAGCCTCGTTAGACTCATCAAGGAAGGGGTCCCATCGCACATCCAATTCATGAACAAAGGATTCGTAAACAGACAGGCTTGACATTCCTTAGAAAGCAGAAAAGAGAGAATTTGCAAGCCTTTCTGAATCTGCCGATCAGACAGAATTTCATGTCGATTACACACCTGAGGTGGATAGTCGGTCATCACTAGGTGCTCATCTGATGGGGATTCCATAAGGCTGCTTTATACTCGACCGGAAGAGTGGTTTCCTCTAGACCCCCCGGGCAGATACTGAAGTCAGAACAAGCGCCTTTTCAACCGCAGGCTGGACATGCTTCGCTGCTATCGCCTTCTCTTCCTCCGCGTTCTAGCCCTTTGAAGAATCGGCCCGTCTATGGGGCAAGAAATTGATGTCGGATGATAGTCTGCCTCTTTCTTGTAGCTCGGATAAGCGGTGGTTGGGCATGGAGAGAGAGTAGTAGGCCACTCGCTCTCTTGCAAGTGCTCGTCTAGCTCCCTCTCCTTGATCTCTTCTTTTTGTTTTTAGCCGGATCCCTTCGATCAATCCTACGTTTTTCTTTTTTTCCCACGATAGCAATATGGTCCTCTTGTTTTAGGTCTTAAAACTACATTGAACAAAATAGAACGCCTTCAATTGCTTTCTGCATTCGCTAGTTCGGCATTCTCGATACCGAATTCCAGAGCTGATTTTTGAGCTCGCCCTATTGAAGTACCAAAGGTGCGCTCAGCCCGGTGACTAGGAAATAGGTTTGCCCTTGAATTAAAGTGATGAGGTCGGAAAGAGGGAAGTAGGGCTCCTATTGACTAAAGGTTGGCTCTTCGTATCACATAGTTGAACATAGTTCAACGAACAACTCATTTGAAACGAGCGGTAGCCCCTCTTCGAGCGACTTCATACCTCTCCCTTACGGTCGAGCGACTTCGTACCTCTTTCTTACGGTCGAGTGACTCCGTACATCTTTTGAAGAGAATAAGATGCTGCTCCCATTCCCTCTTTCTTTTCCCGCTTTACTAATCTTACCCTCTAACGCGGGCCGGGCGGCGACGGGCTCGTCTCGGGCGGTCCTTTTTTTTAGTGCAACACAGGAAAGCGCCCTCTTTTTGTCATCCCTGCAGCTTTCCAGATTTTGTATTGAACGCATGGCGTAGCTAGGACCCTTCACATTCTGTTTGAGCCTATGTTCAAGCCAAACCCACCCCCTATTTTACTAAGGCTGGAAAATCCGTTAAACCGCCGGGACTGAATGGAATCCGTTTGGAAGGATCTTATATTAAAAAGGCGATCAAAATGGTTCCAAACCTCCATAGCAAGCTCACTCTTGATGAAGAGGCGATCAATACTTTATTTATCATGCTCCAAACAGCACAAGCATTTGCTTGCTAATCTTATACCTTTCGTCTGAATTTATTCCCTTAACTGATTCTGAAATCCCCGCATACAAAGTAAAATAAGAGCTTCCATGCAAAAATGCTAATTATTGTAGGAATGGTTTTATCCTAGACAAATTGAGTCCCTGGATCCGGTATCATAAGGCATATCGTTTCGACTTTTTTGGGAAAACCGGTTTTCGGGTATCTAGGCCCCGGTCTCCTTTCGAATGAGAGGCCTTCACATTCCTAATCCGGTAGGGTCGGACGGCTTTCTTTGCCCCAGCTTGGCGAATCACATCCCCGCACAATAACATTCTTTATTTGTGCGCCCCTTACCGTTCTCGCTCTGTCTTTCAACGGCTTCAGAATCACATCCAACAATCTATGAGGGAAAATCAATGATGAAGCAGCAGGTAGAGTCGTTTGATGACACGAGGTTCCTATATACCATCATCTCGAATCCAAAAGCATAACAATAGGTAGGCATCTTCTCGACGATCTATACGAAGATCTAAAGGTGAACCAATAGACAGAGAGACATGCTCTTCCTGCGGCCCAAGAACGTCTTCGTTCAAAGAGCTAGTAATGACTTTCGCGAATTGGATGATTCAACAAACAATTCATCAGCTGTTGAATCATGCCATTTTGCTTTAGACTTTTGGACTAGGGGCCTCGCTGTTGCCTTTGGCTCGAGCTACTTTTGCTTCCGAGAACAGATAGCTTGCTACTCAATTGCCTCGCCCATCTTGGATTTTGCTTTGAAAATCCTTTATTTCATTGAATACGGAATTCATGGCAGGGGTTTGTCTTACCCCTATATATGTGGAAATTCTGCTACAAATGGATTGGATGCACGGAACTCACCTAAAAACCCAAATCTGCGTGCAGTCGAACTGCTTTATTCAACTTGGCAAAGACAAAGCATGACCTCTGGAACCAAATCGTTCTTGTCTCTGGATTGCCTCAACTCGAAGCATGAGGCCTGGGACATCCGAGGTGAAATTCGAGCAATCCTTGAAAAGATAGTCTAAAGCTTGTCTGGTAGTATCTTACAACATTATTGAGTTGTCGGTTCAATATGATGTCTTCTGACTTAAGGAAGTTGTCTGACCCATAGAAAGAGTTGGAGGCGGCTGAGCACATCCTATCCCACAAGAGTCAAGCCCAGAAAGCGTGGCAAGTCATTCGCCAAGGCCATTACCAACAACAGGATTATGTTCGAGATGTCAACTTGAAATCTCAATGAATCGAGGAGGAGACGAGAAAGAACCTCCATTGACCATTTGTGGACAGGAAAGAGCAACCTCTGCTTTATGTATGGCGTGCTGGTCTGGATGAAAGAAGCAACTACGCCTACAATGAGAATAGCAGGACTCCCACTAGCTGACAGAGAACTCCCAGCCAAAATGCAACTGGACTTCCATAGGGAGTGCCTCGCGGATTTCTACTCTTACGGCTCGCGCCAGGCAGGACTGGGATCGCTGCCAATTGGGACTGCTCTTCAGTCTTCCTGAATTATCGAGCGTGAGTCCTTCTTCTCGAGCGGATTTTCTTGCCTTTCTGCGGAAGCAATTCCCTATCTTGGTCGCGGGCAAGCTTGTCTCACTAAATGAGTTAAACTGAGTTCAACGAACCCTCAGATTCCTTATATGTTCAACTCATTTCGAGTGAAAAATGTTCCTCAGATTCCTCATCTCTTGGGCTTTCTCCGGTTGATGTTGAAGCCAAAGAAACGGGGGGGAAGGGCACAAAACGTAGTTACCACACCCATTCCCATTCCATTATTGATTCGAATAGCTAAGCAAAGGCTTAATTGAATGGACGAGTAAGGGAATACGAGCTCCTTCATCTCCTTATATACGTCGCCATGTTCGTTGATAAGCACATGAAATGCTGATGTATTTCTAACTCCAACTCGGACAATAAATAATTATACAATAGAAAACACCATCTAAAGAGTTTTATCTCAAGGCGCAGAAAGCAAATCTTGGTATTGACTTATTGAAAATCTCTTTGAGATTGCTTAGACAAATCTTTTTGTGTGAGGCCGCTCCACCTTTCTTACCTTGTTTTTTGGGCTTCAAATTCTGTGACTCATAAGCCCTCCGTATCTAAAGATAGATGGCTAAAGGGCAGAAAAAAAGGCCATATGCAGATAATGAAGAACCATAAGACTGAATTACCTGGGATGCCTGTGCCCATAAGAAATCGCGGAGCCACCCATTAATAGTAATAGAACTCTGCGCAGCTTATTTTATGCTACGATGCTATCTCCCTATCTCTTGGTTGAAGCAGGGATGAGACCCTATAGTCTCTATCCAGTGCTCTTCCTTTCTATCGTAAAGCCAAAGACGCCCCAAGACAAGGTACAACTGTTGGGAAGGGGACGCAGATCAACACATTCAATGAAGCAGCCAGTACGGCAGACAAGCTACTGCCGATCTGGTACATCAATACATGTTCCTATGCCCATTCCAATCTTGTCTAACTTTAGTGTTTCAGGTCTTTGACATCAAGCTGAAGCTGGAAAACTCGCTTCAGCAGGAACCGCTCGAAAGGGACCACACAACAATGGTGTCCTTATGGCTTGCTCCTTTATAGACTACGTCTTTTCACACATCGTGAGACAGTTCGGTTCCTATCTACCGTTGGTGTTAAAGGAAGAACTGCGAGGAGCCAACCCTAGTACCCGAAGCCGACACAGGTGGGTAGGTAGAGAATACCTAGGGGCGCAAGATAACTCTCTCTAAGGAACTTGGCAAAATAGGCCTTCCACCCCCAAAAAGCGAAAGGCGGGAATTAATTACTAGTTACCAGAGACAACCCGGCTATAGTTTGGAAAAACAAGATGTTGCAGCCCTTTCCTCTGCTGGGGACTTCCATGAAATGAAAACGGGCGGCATCGTTGTATGCTCCACTTTTGTTGCCCTCGACGGAGAGTAATTCTGCTATTTTCTCCTTGACACTCAAAGTCTGCCCCCTCTTCATCATTGAGAAAGATGCCTTAACAGGTTGGTCATTTGTCAGGACGAGAATGTGAGTTCTTCTTATTATCGGTGAGCCGCTGCCCCTCATACTCTTCTTTTCGTTTTTGGGGAACCATCGTACCGGAGCGATCCGAGAAGATAGGCGGTTAGGGGGGAGAGGGTCGGCTGGCCTGCCTTTTCAATCAATCTCCGGCCGCTCAGTGCCGGTAAAGGTAGGTCAGGGAATGCCATCACGCGGTGGGAAGGAAGCAGCCCTAGCCTCTGTCCGACCGATCATTTCGCTGGCATCTCGCATTCACGCCCCCGTTTGAGACTTTTTCAACATCCAATGGGTCATTCACTAAAGAATGATAGCCAGCCCCTCGCTTGCACTACATTGTCTGACGATAACCTTGCCTGACCGCTTCCGCTCTGACTGAGCTGACCGTCCACCAAGAATTTGATCGCCAGGTCGTGCTAATTCCATACGAATCAGTACTGAGAAGCATGTGCCCATCACTCCTTGGCCACCCACGACCTTGGCTAGACCTCATAAAGTCAGCGAAGCTAAGGTTTCGTATATGTGATAGAGAAAGGAAAAACGACCCTGTGCCCTACCAACAAGCCGAGAGCTAATGGCTGTTGGTCACGGGCCCCTTTAGAAGATAGGGGGCGGCTTTCTTGTGGTAGTAATTGCGAACATCTGCCAATGAACTTGTTGCAGGGGACAAAGCTGGGGATGGCAAGGTTCTTTATCAATGATGCGGCATTACCGCAGTTGTATGTACTTGCAGTTGGGAAAGGGCCGGGTGGATTACCTTTGAGAGCTTAGTCGAAGATCTCGGTGGTCTTGTGAGTGGTTGATAAACTGCAATTGCAGTTTTCTTTAGGAAGTCCCATAGCAGTGAGGCTTTGGCTTGGGAAAAACCCGTGGATGAGCGAGAATATACGAATATTTTTGTTAGAAGGTTACGCACTTGATAATACCCCGAAAATCCCTTTTCATCGCTCTCAGCGCATCAAGTCGAATAGTATTGTTTAACAATCTTAAGCAGCTTTAAGGTAAAGATGACATTCAGGC
>NC_061113.1:21220121-21222393 GCF_002878395.1 Capsicum annuum | reverse complement strand
GAACCCTAGCTTGACTCCTGCTCTCCGAGTTACGAGCCATGTAGTGCTCGCCAAGTACTTAATCGACACCCCACATGCATCATTTGATGAAAGCACTCCAGTCGCCTCCGATGATTAGTTTGTCACCCAGTGAAAAATGGGGTTGATGGTGTTGGCTAAAAAAGGGGGAGAGAGGAGAGCCTTAGGGTACGTGGGCCTCCTCTCCAAAGATAGGGCGTCAGGCGAACACGATTGGATTTTTCCGAACAAGCCTCAAGCTTCCTTTTCCACTAAGTGATTGCTTAGGGACCTTAGCGTACGATCTGGGCTGTTTCCCTCTCGACCTCTTGTACTCCTTCTTTTGCTGATTAAGAGCCGGATGAGAATTCTCTCAAATTCACTTTATCAAAGGAAGTATGTTACAGACTTTTTAGAGCAGACTGGATTGTTGGGAGCAATGTGGATACTCCTATGGATCCGTGTCTTCTTTAGTTGACTTGTCTTCCCCCGGTAACCATGGAGGTCTCTTCAGGCACTCCCAAAAGAAAAGAGAGAATGAATTTTAGCCTCTGAGCGAGGATACTGGGCCTTGTAATGAAGGAAGAATTGGATGTGGAAGGTAGAATTGAGGGCTCTCCGCCTCGTGGCATTATTGGGTTCGCTTGCAAACAACACTCCACCAACCAAGACTGAACACTAGCCCCATTTTGTAGACGGGTTGGGACCGGCCTTCTATCCCGGTGAACAATGTTCCACTGATTAGGCGGGGACAGGATTCGAACCTGCAATCTTCAGGTCATGAGCCTGATGAGTTGACCGCCTGAGAAGTTACATCTAGGTGCTTGTCTAGTTCCCGGTGAGACCATTGACTTTGCGAAGGCCCGAGGTTTGTCCTTCCCCCCTATTTTTGCCCTATCACTAGTGGTTACTCCCGATCCGAAGCACCCCACTACAAGAAGATTGGTTGCTCTCTACTTCCTCATTCTCATCCTCGGATTCTTCCTATACCATTACTTGAGGTATTAAGGTTGAACTGACGTTTTTCCCACCCGCATTTCTCTTGGTATACCCACCTGTGTGCCTTCTAATTCCGTGAAGTCCTTGAAGCATGTGCGATTTATTCAGGATCCTTGTCAAGAAAGAAGTAAGTCCCACTTTCAGCTCTCAGCTTCTTGACATCAGATCATCTTGGACGTTTACTGATTCTATTCTTCTGGATGCGCTCTACAAAGGTTTTCTATCTTCATATTACCAAATTGGAGAATCACCAAGGGGCGATTCTCGCTCTACTGAATAAAAAAAATGACTCCCGCGTTTGGAACAGATAAGTTCGATACAGATAACAAAGAATAGAAATTGGAGAGCACCGACCTTGAACGATGTCGCATTATCTATGGCCCTATCGCTAGGGGCCTCGCTCATCACATTAGTCTAACATGAGCTACTATTCCATAAACGAATGAAACAAAATTCAATCATAAACCGATCTTACCTGGGATCGCAAATCCCAAGTTTGTCTATGAAGAGCGGATCTAATTGTATTAGTGTCTATAATTGATTTCTTCTGTGTAATACTAATCGATAGGACCTCATTGGTAAGTGCTACAAGATCTCGTGCATTGGAACCCATGGTTATGGATTGGGCATACAACAATGGATCAATTCATTCAACAGTGAGCCCTTCTCAAAGAGGTATCCTTTCATTGGGAGCACAGTGTACCCCAATTTTACAGCGAGTTTTTTTCCTCGGGTTGAATAGGCTGCTTGCAACCATTCAAGTGAGTCAGCAAGGGTTTCAAACCTTAACTACTTAAGTACCAAAGGCTGCTTTTGGTTGGTTTCATAATGGGGTTGTTCACTACAAGCTATCAGCGTTGAACGTTGACTTATCTTATTGCCAGTCACCTGGTCTTTAGGATTCTTACGATAGCAGGCGAGACTAAGCAGATCAGAAACTTCTTACATGCCAGCGCTACTGGCTATTTTGCCTGTATAGCTTTCTTATTCGATTGAGCATAGAGGCCTCCATACTTTCATTTCTTCTTATGAAAAAAGGTTCCCCCCTTTCTTGCATAAAAAGGTCCGCCTGCCGCCCGCCCCTTTAATAAGTCGATATCCTCTTCCTGTAGCTAATAGAGCTAATGGAATGACTTGCGATTAAAATATTAGTATTAACTTATTTCAACATTTCCATATGTTTTTCCCCTTTTTTTTTTTTTCTCTTTTATGATTTTTATTAAAAAGTCAATTAATTTGTTTTAAATCTTATATAATACTTCTCTATTATTATTAT
>NC_061113.1:21218769-21220021 GCF_002878395.1 Capsicum annuum | reverse complement strand
TTATTATTATTATTATTATTATTATTATTATTATTATTATTATTATTATTATTATTATTATTTACATCATATCCTACATACTACTACTTCTTCTACAATTATTAGTACTTCTTCTACTATATATCCTACGTAATACTACTATTACTAATTATTAATATTTTAATAATATTTTTATCTTTCATTAATATGTAAATAAATTATATTTAATTATGTTTTATTGCATTTATATTTTAAAAGAGATAAGTTTGGAATAGCAAAAGTCTATTAGAATTCTTCAACTATGGGTTTCTATTTTTAAGATAATGAAATTTCTTTTTTGTTTTAGAAAAAAGGATAATCTATTTCAAATTCAAAATTTTTTAATTTGTTAGAATCTTAGAAAGATAAGACTCTAAAATGTCATAATAATCTTACAATTTATATATTTTGAGTTTGCAAAAATTATATATTTGAAATTAATGATTCCAATTAGGTGTTTTCTATAATAAAAATAAATGTAATAAAATAGAATATTTCAAATTAATGTTATCGATATTAAAATATTAATCGCAATTTATTTTAACTTTTTCATATGTTTTTCCCTTTTTGTTCTCTTTTATCATTTTTATTAAAAATATTATTTTTTTAAAATCTTATATTATTATTATTATTGTTGTTGTTGTTGTTGTTGTTGTTGTTGTTGTTGTTGCTTCTTCTACTATTTTTTTCTTAGCAAACTTCTACTAATTATTAGTTAGGTTAATATTTTATTTTTATTTAATAGTTAAATAAATTTTAAATTATATTTGAAAGGGATAAGCTTATGTTCCTAATTTCAAGCTAATGATAATTTTTTAAATAAAATCAAGATATTTAAGTACAAATATCTTATATTTTAATTCAATTTTTTTTATTACAATGTTTATAACCTTGTCCTAAAAAAATGATGCGTGGTTTTTTATTGTGCTGCCATGTGACATCTTGTCTTCTTTTAGTTTTTCTTTTATATATAGAGAGATTTTAAATATTTTAAATTATGTTCTCTTACAAAATATTGGATTACTTGTGACCTTTTGATATATTTTAATTCACTTATAATATATGCTTCCTCGCAAATACTTTTTTCCTTAAAAATTATCTATTTGTTTGATTTTTCTTTTTAATTATTCCAATAATAAATTTTCACATGAAAATAATTATTAAAATGAATAAGACCAAGTGTAATGTTTAGGCAAAAGTAATAGACACGTATGTAGCACTTCTATTACATAAG
>NC_061113.1:21205032-21215769 GCF_002878395.1 Capsicum annuum | reverse complement strand
ATATGTTACCATCTAGAATGACATAGAACAGTTCAAAGACAAATCTAACACCGTACAAAAATACATATAGATATGCATTTATATATACAAAATACAAATACATGCACATACCCCCATAAAATTATAATACATTTGTGACATAATACATTTGTCTAATTTCGCTTGAACTATACATTTCTTCTTGTTCATGTAGACGCCACAAATATTCTTATGACAAAAAATCATGTACTGCTCCTTTGATGACACCACCTTAATACGTTCTTCAATATCACTGACTGTGTGACATTCTATATGCGGTGCAAACCTTGGAAGTACTCTTGCCATGAATATATGATCATGCAACATCTATAGAACAAAATAATGACATAAATTTATATTACATGTACTTTTCACAAAAATATATTACAACATACATAGTATGAATATGTTTTCTTTTACATAATATATATTACATTACAAAAAATACATATAATTCTGCATATGTATTTACAGAATACAGGCCTGATCCATATGTATATTACTATATAAAAAATACAAATATGACTCTGATATGTATTTACGAAATACATATCATATTCATATTAAACAATAACAAACATAACTATTCTATATATCTTCATATGTATTTGCGAAATACAAAGGTGACTCATATAGAATAAGAATATACATATGGACATTCTGTAAGTACATGTGCAAAGCTATATGTATTTTATATAGTGTTGAATTTTTCTTTGAACTATATATACTATGTCATTTTAGAGGGTAACATATATACTTATTTGTTTTCTTTGACTGTTTAAGATATGTATCATGTATTTTTTTATTACCTATATGCATATGTATATAATTATCATTTTTGTTATAGAGATTTTGTGTCCTATATGTTTATATATACATGCGAGTCAGATATGCATTTCTGTAAATACATATGCAGATATATATGTATGTTTTTTACCGTAAATATATAAGCAGATTTGTATGTCTATTTATTTTGTATATTTTTTGAATATGTATATATGATATAGATATTTATCTTTATAAAATAAAAGATAGAGATAGAAGAGTAAAACATAAATAGTCAAAATAAAAATGAAAAATAAAAAAAAAGAGAAAAAAGTCGAAGAGGACGAAAAAGGAGAAAGAGAAAGAGAAAGAGAAAGAGAAATTAGAAATAGAAGTATAAAAACAAAAGCGTTTTTTTTTTTAAAAGAAGTAGAAGAAGAAAATGAAAAAGAAAAAAGAAAAAATAAAAAAAATGAAAAAGAAAAAAAAGAAGAGAAGTAAAAGAGAGAAAATAAAGTGGAAAGAAAAAAATAAAAAATAAAATAAAATAAAAAAGATAAAAAAAATAAAAAAATTAATAAGAAAAAATAGTTAGAGATATAAGAGAATGATATTTTGAAATTTTGAATATCATGAAAATAATAATCTTCATATTTGAGTTTGATTTGGAAAATGAATCTACTAATTTAAATAAGAGTAGTTTATGAAAATTTAATTAGATGGGTTAATTATTCCTTGTTTAACTCAACTAACTTGAGTAAAACAAGGACAGTAAATCTTGTTGTATATGTATTTATATATCAACAGTTTACTTAAATACAAAATACAATTTGTTATTTTTTGTAATTATGAAACTGTTACTATTTCTGAAATTTCCCCTAATTTATACTCATGTATTTTAAAAACTATTAAAAGTACCCATAAGTTTGATATAGAATTATAATTTTATTATAAAATAGGCAATACATTATCCAAAAATCATATTAACACGATATTTTAATAAAAGCTAAAAATAACACAATTACCTCACTTATCAACTAAGGAAAAAAGATTCAAGCATCACTGACTCTAATACTACAATATATGCTTTTCCAGCAATAACCATAGCCACAAGAAAAAGCCATCAATAAGAAATAAATGATTTAATGATGGGTTTGTTGGATGGATAGATTATAGTTGGAACGATAACTAGTAAGTTCTGTTTATAAAATATAAAAGTTTAAAGTAATTTTTAAATTTTAAAAGATCCCAAGCCCAAAACCCATTTTTTTCTACTTTTTGGGATCTTAGAACCTTTGTCAAGGATTTGTGCCAAAAATTAACAAATTCTATGACCAGACAAATTTTACCGAGATTTTTCCCAAAAATTACTTTGAATATCGATGGTTAAACGGGTACGTGAGCAATGAAATTTTATTTAATTTAAATCTGTATAAAATTCGAATTATATTAAATTCAAAATATATTGTCCCAAATAAATATTGAGGATTAATGTAATTGGATTAATTATTTAAGTCCAAATATGTATGGATATAATTAAAGTCCAATTTTTACTGAGTTAGTTCATTAATTTGGGTTACAAATGATGAGCCCATTTTGCTAAGCCCAAGATATTGTCATATTTTAGAGGCCCAAATAAGCGCCACATGTCAAATGACGTGGCATGCCAAGTCAAGGGAAGGATCCAATAGGACCATGCCACATGTCAAAATGATGCAGCAAACCCATGAAATCAAAGCCCATAAAAGGTGACGTGTCACTTAAATCTGATTGGTCAAAGGAAATCCATATTCATCATGACTTTTCTTTCCACAACTATAAATAGGGGTCTCATAATTCAAAAAAAGGACCCCCCAGACCTCTAACAAGTAGCAAGAGAAAGCTCGTGGATCAAACGCCGTAATTTCTCTAAAAAGCTCAAGCATTCAAATCAAGTTCATCAAGATTCAAGATCAAGACCGCAATATTCAAGAACAATCTTAAAAGCCCTTGAATTCAAGCACAAGTCAAGATCAAGTCTCTTAAGTCCATCAAATCAAGTTCAAATTCCAGATCAAGCTTTAAGCCCTTGAATTTATATTTGAAAAGGCGAATCGGAGGATTCATAGAGATTGTAACACTCGCATTGAAATCAATAAATTGATTGTTGCAATATATTTTTCTTGTCTCGAATTATTTATTTTTAGGCATCGAAAATTTTATTGTCCAACAAATTCTGGCACGCCCAGTGGGACTTTTCAAACTTTGAAGATTAAGAACGTTGAAATGACTTCCAAGAAGATCAACTTTCAATCAACTGCTTCCAAGGCTGCAGATTCAAAGTTCTCTGCTGAAGTAGAAAGCATCCTTGGTGTTACTTTCGGAAGCCTGGGAGCTGTCACAAGAAGCAAGACAGGCTTGCTAGGACAACAAACACATCCAGTGTTGTCCGCTCCAGCTCCAATTTTTAGATCTTTAACCCTGAAAGGAATGAAGTCCAATGCAAGTGCTTTAGAAGGAGAAAGCAGTGTGGCCGAATCGCTGCAAAGGACTCTAGCTCTACTTGAGCATTTCGGTTCCAAATAGTCTGAGCCAAGAGCGATGGTCGTTCAACAAATGCGTCATCTCCACTTACACCACATAAGCTATGCACTTTAAAAATCAACTTATGTGATAATCCATGTTACTCTCCAATATCTTCGGTGATCATGCAAGCAATGTTAACTGATGCCTCATCTATAGAGGAGCAACTTGCGAATCTGACAAAGGCAATTGAAGGCCTGACCAACTATGTTCAGAATTAAGAGGCTAGGATTGATAAGATAGTGGATAGGGTGGAAGGCTTGATAGACGGAGAATCTATCCATGCACCGGGAAAAGCTCCAGAGGTTCATGAGATAGAAAATCTTGTGAAACAAACACCATCGACTAAAGAGGTGCAAGTTTCTGCTGAGGGAATGATCCTGATTGGGCAATTGAGGGAATTTATTGAAGGGACCCTGATACGAGACAAATGACCATATTATCTTTTGATGACATTTTTGGAGGCTAATACATAGAGGCTCAAGACTTGGTCACCTCGAGAATACAAGAACATGCATGGAGGACCCGTTTTGAGCATAACTTAAAGCAATCTCACGTGTGGAAGATTGCTTAGAGCATTTAATATTGAGGACTCACGGTTTTGGACCTTAATTAAGGGCATTTTAGACATTACACATGGTGTATTTACACACCATGGCCGCCCCTCTAATTAAGGGCAAAGTGGTCTTTTTATCTTCATTTGTAATGTATTATAAATAGGCCCCCTTAGTCTTATTTTCACGAGATTTGGAATGATGAACAATTGAAAGACTTATTTTCTCTCTTTTGAGAGTGTAACACCCTTAGTTGTAGGGCTTGGAAAAGTCATCCTTAGCATAGGGCTTGGAAAAGCCAATATTGATCTTTGCTTGGAAACGGTACATCTTGAGGTGAGTTCATTCCCTTGGTGGTCACCGTAAGAGTGTGATTTTGATTGTTACATTCATTAGGGGTTAGTATTTAAATACACTTGGTTCTTAATCTTGTAATAATCTTAGTCTCACTATCTATCTTTATTTTCTTGCAAATCGTGTATGTGTTATGTAGTGGACTGTTTTGGGGTCTTCGTTGAATCCAAAACTTGTATTATTGCTATTCATCTTGTTCATCATGTTTTGTAGCTATTTTGGTGTTAAAATATACTTTTGTATCTTGTATTCTTGTTGTTGGTAGCGAATCCGAGTGTGGTCTCCATCTTGGTCCTCGAATCCTTAAGATTAGTGGACTGATTTGGTGTTTGTTTCGTGCTTCCCTTGTCTTTCCCGTATCAGACCCTCAAAGACAAGTATGATGTTGTTACCAAGTCTTCCCTTGCATATGCCAAGCCTTACACTGCAAGAATAGATAGCCTCAAAATGCCTGCTGGTTATCAACCCCCCAAATTTCAACAATTTGAGGGCAAAGGGAACCCAAAACCACATGTCGTATACTTTGTTAAGACATATAATAATGCTAGAACTTACGGTAACTATCTTATCAAATAGTTTGTTCATTCCTTAAAGGGAAATGTCTTTGATTGGTACACGGACCTTAAGCCTAATTCCATTGATAACTGGGAGCAATTGGAGCACGATTTACTAAATCGCTTTTATAGCACAAGGCATACAATGATCATGAAATAGCTCACAAATAATCAACAAATAAAACATGAGCCAGTCATCGACTTCATTAATCGATGGAGAAATGCGAGTCTAAACTGCAAAGATAGGCTCAGTGAAGTTTCTGCAATAGAGATGTGCGTCCAAGGAATGCACTGGGGGCTTCTCTACATCTTGTAGGGCATTTAGCCTAAATTCTTTGAAGAGTTAGCTACTCGTGCTCACGACATGGATTTAAGCATGTCTTCTGCTGGAAAGGAAGGAGCGCCTATTCATGACCCTCTAAGGGGAAAGGATAAGCAAGAACCAAAAGATGGGGTAAGTTTGTCCCCAAAAATGATAATAAGAAATCTATGAATGTTGATGTGTCTCCTATGAAAGTCACCACAAAGGTGAGCAATAAGAAAAGTGTGAAGACGACTTCTGGAGCACGCCCAAATCAGAAAACTTTAAAAGAGATGCAAGAAAAGGAATATCCCTTCCTTGATTCTGATGTTGCTGAGATTTTTGATGAACTCATTCAGCATAAGCTCATCGAACTCCCAGAGATGAAGCGTCCCAATGAAGCTGGAAGGATCAATGACCCTAATTATTGCAAATATCATAGGCTCATAAGTCACCCTCTAGAGAAATGCTTTGTCTTTAAATATAAAGTCATGCAACTGGCAAAAAAGAAGAAAATCTTCTTTGACGATGGGACAGCTAGTTCTCATCTAATCTCTATCACTTTTGGCTCGCTTGACCCGGTTCAAATTTATGTCAAAGAGCATAATGAGAAACTATTAGAGCCTGACAGGTCTTCAGTTAATGAAGACGATGATGAAGGTTGGACTCTTGTGACCAGACGCAGACGCAAGAAGATGAGTCTGCAAAAAGAGAAGTACGAGTAGCCAACAGGAAGGAGAATGGTAAATAAACTAAGGAAACAAAAGTTGGTTGAACTTCCAAAGAAGACAAGGGTGACAGAGCTTCACCATCAGGAACCTCGGCGTCCAGTGACTTTAGAGGAATTCTTACCGAGTTGGTTTCGTGGTAAAACTGCCCAAGTCAACCTTGAGGCGTCTTGTTTTAATACCGCCAAAGAGGGGGCAAAGGGTGAGAATCTACCTATGGAAGTTCCTTCATCTTTCGAAAGGCTGGCTAAAACTCTTGGCGAAGAGGCACATGTGTGTGATACAAAAATCACATTCACAAATAACGATCTTCTGCTTAGTGAGACCCTACATAACTGTCCCTTATACATGGTGGGTCAAATTCTAGGAAAGAAGATCAATAGAATCTTGATAGATGAGGGATCTGGAGTCAATATCCTGCCTATCCGTACGATGAAGGAGCTTGGCATCACTACTGGCAAACTAGATGAAAGCCGTATAATGATCCAAGGTTTCAACCAAGGGGTCCAGAGGGCCATGGGATGTATCAAGTTGGGGATTAGTATGGATGATTTTTAATCAAACCCATTGATGCAAGTGATCGATGCCAAAACTTCATACAATGTATTGCTTGGTTGGCCTTGGGTGCATGGGAACAAAATTATCTCATCCTATTACTATCAATGCTTGAAGTACCTTGAAGGCAGAGTGGAAAGAAAGATAGTTACCGATGACAAGCCATTCACTAAAGCTGAGTCACATTTTGCCGATGCAAAATTCTACTTAAAAAAGCATGTTGTGGATGAGAAAGGGGTTAAAGATGTCACCAAGATCAAGTGTGATGATCTTGAATCTAAGAAGGTCGCAGTGATTGTCGAAAAATTTGCCACCAAGAAGCCTTTCTCCACTTCAAATAAAAAAGGTGTTCCTTCTACGAAAAAAGGCAACTCTCATTCTTCGTTACATACAGAAGGTAAAGAAAGAAAAAGATCACCCATCGGATTTCTAAGATAATGTGCTAAAGGGGATAACTTTACCTATCAAGAATATTGATACAATAAATCCATCCTCAAGACTTCTTGAAGAGTCTGTGGCTCAAAATCTGCCACAAGATATGACAGTCCCTACGAAGCGTACAAAAGAGGGCTTTGATCCAAATGCATACAAGCTATTTGTAAAGGCTGGATACAATCCAAATGAACCATCAAGGTTGGGAAAACTTCCGTTGGAAGGTATGACCAGGAAGGCACGTGAAGGCCTAGGATATACGCAGTCACCTCCAATTCGCATCTCCATAAGAAGGGCGGTTAGCAACTACATCACTGTAGAAGAAGAGTCTACTGCATCCAACAAAAGGGCTTCTGTCTTTGACCGACTTGGAGAATCAACTGCAAGAACTTCTGTGTTTAAAAGGTTAGGACTTCAAAATAAGAAGAAAAGCAACAAGTGTAAGATGAGTCATCAAAGCAAGATGATGCACTCTTCACTTAAAATACAAAAAGATTTCCAAAGTTTGATTCCTTCTAGAATGAAACGATATAAGGAACTGGTAGTTTCATGCAATAAGGTGCTAAAAGCAAAGGCGCATACTGTGGTTTATACCAAGAAAATCAAAGAAAATGAAGAGAGTGTTGTCTCCTTATATCATATTACGACTCAGAATGAGAAAAATGCCTCGTCTCAAATGAAGGTTGATGAAGAGATAGAAGATGCCTTTTGGTGTCACCATATATCCATGAACGATGATGATCCTCAAGAGGAGAAAAATGTTGGATATTCTCCATCTCAACTTAAAGAAGGAGTAAAGGCCACAATAGATCCCCTGAAGGAAGTTAATGTTGGAACTTATGAAGACCCAAGACTAACTTACCTGAGTGCGTTTCTAGAAGTAGAGGAGGAAGTCGCTTATATGGACATACTCAAAGAATATGTGGATGTCTTTGCTTGAAGCTATAAGGAAATGCCTGGCTTAGATCCAAAAGTAGTAGTCCATCAGTTGGCGGTCAAGAATTGTGCTCGTCCTGTTAAGCAAGCCCAAAGACGCTTTAGGCCAGAGTTGGTTCCTTTGATTGAAAATGAAGTTAACAAGCTCATTGAAGTGGGCTTTATTCGTAAAGTCAAATATCCCACATGGATTTCAAGTATTGTTCCAGTACGGAAGAAGAATAGCTAAATCTGAGTTTGTGTTGACTTTTGGGATCTCAACAACGCCTGCCCTAAGGATGACTTTCCAATCCCTATACCAGAGTTGATGATTGATGCCACCGTTGGTTATGAGGCAATGTCCTTCATGGATAGTTTATCCGGCTACAATCAAATCCCTATGGCGCCAAAGGATGAAGAACTCATTGCATTTTGTATGCCCAAAGGTATTTATTGCTACAAGGTAATGCCTTTTGGTTTGAAGAACGCTGGTGACACTTATCAAAGGGATATGCAGAACATCTTTGATATCCTACTCCATAAAAATGTTGAATGCTATGTGGATGATCTAGTGGTAAAGTCAAGAAAGAGAGACGACCACTTAAAAGACCTAAGAATGGTATTGGAGTTACTTCGAAGATATCAACTTAGGATGAATCCATTGAAGTGTACCTTTGGAGTTACTTCTGGAAAGTTTCTTGGCTTCATTGTACGACACTGAGGAATTGAAATTGATCAAGACAAGGTCGATGCGATTTTAAAGATGCCCGAGCCTCGAAATATTCATGAGTTAAAAAGCCTTCAAGGAAGGCTAGCATATTTAGGGAGGTTCATCTCAAACCTGGCCGAAAAATGTCAACCATTTAGTCGTCTCATGAAGAAGGACACTCCCTTCGAGTGGGACCAAGCTTGTAGTAATGCCTTTGAGAGTATCAAATCATACTTAATAAAGTCACCAGTTCTTGCGGCACCTATACCTGGGAAACCATTGATATTCTACATCGCGCCACAAGAGAGGTTAGTTGGAGCACTACTGGATCAAGAAAATAGTGAAGGCAAGGAAAACTATCTTTACTATTTGAGCAAAATGATGACGTTGAATGAGCTAAAGTATTCTCCAATTAAAACGTTATGTTTGGCATTAACCTTCTCAATTCAAAAGATGAAGCACTACTTTCAGGCTCATATTGTACGACTTGTCTCTAGGGCAAATACTATCAAGTTTGTAATATTGAAACCAGTCCTTAGTGATCGACTTGCAAGATGGTACCTTCAATTTCAACAGTTTGAGATTGTGTATATTTCCCAAAAGGCTGTAAAGGAACAAGCTTTGGCTCACTTTTTGGCAGACCACCCGATACCAGATGATTGAGAATTGAGCGATGAACTTCCTGATGAAGATGTAATGGTTATTAAAGCTAGACCCCCATGGAAAATATACTTTGATGGTGCTGCATATCGAGATGAAGCTGGTGCCGGTGTGGTGTTCATCACTCCACGAGAAGAGGTCATCCCATACTCTTTTACACTTACAAACCGTTGCTCTAATAATGTCGCTGAATATCAAACTTTAATACTTGGACTTGAGATGGCAGTTGACATGAAACAACTGCAATTACAAGTCTTTGGTGACTCCCAACTAGTGATCAAGCAGCTTTTGGGAAGCTATGAAGTCAGAAAGCCTGAGCTATGACCATATTATGATTATGTACAGAAGTTAATGGGGTGGCTTGGAGAAGTAACCCTCCAACATGTGCCAAGGAGAGAAAATAAGCAAGATGATGCCCTAGCTGCTTTGGCCTCAACCCTGACCCTTCCAAATCAAATACAAGTTACTGTCCGCCAAGAATGAGTAGTACCGCCATCAAATGAGGATGTAAAAAATAAGGTTGAATACCTCGTTGCTGTGTCTGAAGCTATAAAAAAAGATTGGCGACAACCTATTATTGATTACTTATGCTATGGGGTACTTCCAGAAGATCCAAGGAGATAGACAGGAATTTGTCGTCGCGCACCTTACTTCCTTTACTACAAAGACACACTGTACAAAAGATCATTTAAAAGAGTACTCTTATGGTGTTTGGGAGAGGAAGAAGAAATTTAAGCTTTTCAAGAAGTGCACTCGGGAGTTTGTAGATCACATCAGTCTGGACCAAAGCTCCATTTTCACATTAAAAGGATGGGATATTATTGGCCAACAATGGTGAAAGATTGCTTGGACTATGCTAAAAGATGCAAAGCTTTCCAATTCCATGCAAATTTCATACGTCAACCTCCAGAGGTACTACACCCAACTGTAGCGTCTTGGACATTCAATGCTTAGGGAATGGATGTTGTTGGTCCACTACCAAAATCTTCTGGTGGACACTTATACATCTTGGCCGCGATAAATTACTTCTCAAAGTAGGCCGAAGCCGTTGCTCTCAAGGAAGTAAAGAAAGAAAATGTTGCAAAATTCATTCGAGTGAATATCGTCTACCACTTTGGAATTCCTCAGTACATAATAACTGACAATGGAAAGCCATTTGATAACAAGCTGATGAACAAAATCTGTGATCTCTTTGGCTTCAAGCAGCGCAAGTCTTCTATGCACCATGCTGCCGCCAACGGTCTAGCTGAAGCCTTCAATAAAACTTTGTTCGACTTATTAAAAAAAGTTATCTCCAAATCCAAATGAGACTGGCATGAGCGAATGGAAGAAACTTTATGGGCGTATAGGATAACGTACCGTACACCAACACAAACAACCCCATACTCACTTGCTTTTGGAGTTGAAGCAGTCCTGTCACTTGAGCGTCAAATACCTTTATTGAGATTGGCTATTCAAGAAAGGCTCACCGATGAAGAAAATGCCAAGTTGCGTCTTGCGGAGTTAGAAGCTCTTGATGAGAAGAGACTGGAGGCTCAAAAGAATCTTGAATGCTATTAAGCCCAGCTATCTCGTTCTTTCAAAAAAAGAGTTCGCTTGAGGTGCTTCCAAGTTGGAGATCAAGTCCTTG
>NC_061113.1:21185711-21202032 GCF_002878395.1 Capsicum annuum | reverse complement strand
AAAACCCATTATCACTTCTCATAAGTTTGGAGGAAAATTCACCCCGAAGTGGGATGGACCATATGTTGTACACGAGGCATATTCAAATAGTGCTTATAAGCTTGTCGATGTAGATGGCGTGAGGATTGGCCCAATCAATGCCAAGTTCTTGAAAAAGTACTATCCTTGAAGGAAGATAACACTCCTTAAGGCACGAGTATAAACTGCAAGTACACTCCTTAAGGCACGAGTATAAACTACATTTCTACTCATGGCCCGTAAGAGTATAAACTGTGAACGACTAAAAAAAATCAAATAAATGTCCGCTAATTTGAAAACCTCGAAAGAGGCGGCCTAGGCAAAACTTAGGACACAAAAAAAACACTCATCCCAGAACTACATTGTGACTTGATCCTCTTTATTGAGGTACGTAGGCGCTTCGAATTTCATTTTGAGTTCAGTTACATGAGTGTCAAAAAAATGTATGTCCCTGCTTGATCCGTTGTATAAAAGTCAAGTCTGCATACATCTTAATTTCTGCATACATCTTAATTAAGTTTTGTAATTATATCAAATACTTGTGGCTCAATGAGGGCAACCCATCAAAAGGAAATGAAGTTTTTTCAATAGGATTTGGAATACCCAAAGCCTACAGTTGAGGCATAGATCTACCACACGTGCAATTATCGATTATGAAGTCAAAAGCTTTAATCCTTAAGGTTTTCAAATTAAAGTTTCAAGTTCAACTCGATTGTGAGATAAAGATGGAAAGCCAATGAGCAACAAGTTTTAGAGAGAAAAAACAGACTTTAATATGACAACAACAATGCATCAAAATAAGCAAGCAATTATTGGAGTTGCAATTCAAAGAAAATATTGAAAATGTGCAATATAAAGAAAAAGAGTTTCCATTATAACTAATAGATCCAACTACTCGATAAAAAGGGTAAAAGAAAGCAACAAAAAGGTTTGAAGGAAGACATCTCCTAAGGCTAATCTAAGTATATCTTATAATTGACTAAATCTTATAAAGCAACCTCTAAGGCTTGATTTTTATTCTCCACGACCTTTGAAACTTTTGCTGTAGCAAGGGAGATATCAAAACACTTGGAAAACTCTTCTTCAGCATCTGAAACTTTGGATTCCATCTCTACAGCTTCTTACTTGGCTGCATCTCGGCGAGCTTTTAACTTCTTTACCTTCTTTCTCGCCTTCTTAAGAGATTTGCAGATGATAGAAACTTCTTTAGATTTCTCATCCTTCTCCCTCAATACAAGCTCAAGATGTCCTTTGGCTTTCAAATATAGCCCAACTCTTTAATTGTTGTGGTTTTATCAACAAGGATGGATCGTGCTTGGTCATAGGAAGTCGCAAGTCCAAAGAAAGACCCCAACAGATTCTGCAAAGGAGAAATATCTTCCCCCATCTCATTCATGTCATTGATTACGACTTAGATAACATCTTGGATAGAAGAAGCACGATTTGGAGTAAGGCCTGCAAGTTTGGAACGAATACTAGCCCAAGCCTTCATGATAAATTCTTTTTTAAGCTCTGAAATGACCTTCTTGCCATAAAAAATAGACATGGTTATCACTGGTTTTCAATGGAAGTTTGACTCTACATTTTCTTTGACTTTACTGCAAGAGTTAAAAGTGACCTCTTTGGATCACAAAAGTAATTCTCTTGATTCTGGACCTACTACAGACTCGCTACTATCTTGTGGCTTGCTTTGGTAAGGATCTTCTAAAATTTGGACATTATCTGGCTGCACATACAAGGAAAAATATCATATGAGGGGTATATAAAGACATTGCATATACTATGAAATAGTAGAAGAGTTGAGTCATTACCTTCTCGATTGCTGGTGGAGTCTTCGATGAGCTAGCAAGAATCTCCACATAGGTGTTAGAATCACCTTGCTTTCCAAGGGTTGTTTTACCTTCTTCTAACAATGATCTCCATTACTACTATCGCTCTCGTCTTGAGGTGGTCGTTTGTTGAGAGCCTGTTGAGCCCGGACAGGCGGCTCCTCTTTTTGAGTTTATGTATGTAGGGGTCCCTTGACCTTAGTTTTCAAAATAGGAGGCTTAACCATAATTGGAACCTCCTCACCATGTTCTTGAGGAGTATCGATAATATGACCTGCGACATTCACCAAAGATTACAGGTTAACTTCGAGAAAGTTTCCATGAACTTTGTCCCACAAAGATTTATACTGCGTGGATGAATGTCTTCGCGCATTGGATATGGCTCTAGGAAAGGTTGCTTTTGACATAGAACCATGCGATACATAGATTCGACAAAATCTAAGGCCTTCATCTAGTAAAGCACTGCGGATATCATCTTCCAAAATTCCAGGAAGGCCTTGATAAAACCCAAACTGGCGGCTAAACCAGTATGGACTATATGGATCAAGTATGAATGAACCTCCATATCTGAAAGGAAGAAGGTTGAAATGGAGGCTCATGAAGTATCTTATCTCTGATTAGTCATCCTTATTATCTTCCACAAAATAACAAGGATCGGACTTGCTTAGCATAGTGGAAGTCCAGACGACACTATCTCCTTGATGGATGCACTTTCTGGCAATCTCTCCATCAAAGTACCTTGCTCCACCTTTGCCAGAATATACCGTCATCAACGGAATAGATGGTCCATTAGAAAGTGGAAAGTGCGTTTTAAAATAGTAAGCAATCCAACCATGCACTTAATGGATAGGAAAAGATACTTTGAGTTGCTCAAGCTACGGAGATTTATAGAATCTGTTAAGACCATTATAAATACTCGATAGGACTAGAACTGCAAGACTGAAAGTTTGCTTATCTGCCATCATATCTGTAACTCTAAAAGTTCTCGGGCGAATGAAATGTCCATCCTTAGAGGGAAATACAAAGGTGCACAACCAACATGATAGAAATTTTGCCAAATATGTATCGGTCCTATGTTCATATTTCACTCTAAGTTTGGAAAATATAGCATCATCTGAACTTAAATATTTTGCTACTTTTGGAATAGTCCCAGTTGGGTTATGGGTTGACTTCAAACCCGTAGATTTTTTCTCTCTCCTTAGTGGAGCTGACTCATATCTTAATATCCTATTGTACTAAAAGTTTATCCACTTGCTTAGAGGAACTCTTGGATTAGAAGCTTCTCCTTCTTGAATATGTTGGAAAGCTATAAACAAGAATTCACAAGAACAAGGGATAAATCTCTCTTGCTTTTTATCAACACCTGTAAGCTCTATTGTTTTAGGCACTACTTCTTTATAAGGAAGACCTCTGATGGGCAGGCCTCCAATCTTGTATAAGTCCCAAATGGATATGGATAGCTCTCAAGTTGAAGTAAGAAATGTATTGGTAGTTGGACACCAAGCCTCAAGGAATGCTTGTAATATGTTCGAGTTTCGATCATATGTAAACAGTGAAGCATAAATGGCATTATATATTTTTGCTACCTTTAAGGTTTGTACACTTCCTACAAAGATATCCTCAGCCCATTCCCAATATCCTTGAGTATGACGATATTCACCAGTTACCTCCATAGTGTTTCCCCAACGTATATCTCCTTTGAGTATTCGACATCCTAAGCAAGGAAGTGCGCTCGCAATATTTAATTGACGTTGGTTGGGAGTCCGAAGAAGCCATACTTTAATCGATTGATTAACACCAATGTCATGTTTCAAAGTCCAATCTGACATATGGAGAGAATTTTACAAGGGTGGCCACGGGTCTGCGTACTTGCCAGCTGTTGGAGTTTCAGTCAATAGCCTAGTTAAAACTGTACCATCATCGGCCTCGATTAGGAGATACTTATTTTTAGAGGATGGAGATGTGTAGTCTCTAAAGTGAACCATCTCTGCAAGATGCATAAACAAAAGAATCTTGGTCAAACAATAGCGTCAAGATTCAGAGGAAAAATACCTCTAAAAAATTAAAAAAAAAAAAGGTCCTCCGTGTTTTTGACTTTGGTGAAATATATTCATGTATACTTGAAGTCGAATTCATCAGGTCTTAAGATGATGGAGGCGAAGTTAAAATTTCGCACCTTAAGCTGGCCTCTTAGGATTTATCCTTAAAAGGATATCGAAATTTTCATGCCTTAAGGTGGACAAATTTGTCCCTTTGAACCTTAAGTTGGCCTCTAACGGGTTTATCCTTAAAAAGATATCAAAATTTTCATGCTTTAAGGTGGACAAAATTTGTCCCTTTGCACCTTAAGCTGGACTCTAACGTGTTTATTCTTAAAAGGATATCAAAATTTTCATGTCTTAAGGTGGACAAAATTTGTCCCTTTGCACCTTAATTTGGCCTCTAACGGGTTTATCCTTAAAAGGATATCAAAATTTCCATGCCTTAAGGTGGACAAAATTTGTCCCTTTGCACCTTAGGTTGGCCTCCAATGGGTTTATCCTTAAAAGGATATCAAAATTTTCATGCCTTAAGGTGGACAAGATTTGTCCCTTTGCACCTTAAGCTGGCATTCTAATGAATTTGTTATGTAAAGGGACCGTCTTTAATCAAAATTGGTCGGGTCTTGAGGTGATGAAGCCTCGCACACCTTAAGCCGACGTCCACCATCTTCAAGCAAAATTGGTCGGGTCTTGAGGTGATGAAGCCTCGCACACCTTAAGCCGACGTCCACCGTCTTCAAGAAAAATTGGTCGGATCTTGAGGTGATGAAACCTCGCACACCTTAAGCCAACGTGCACCATCTACAAGCAAAATTGGTCAGATCTTGAGGTGACGAAGCCTCACACACCATAAGACAACGTCCCCCGTTTTCAAGCAAAATTTGTTGGGTCTTAAGGTGACAAAGCCTCGCACACCTTAAGCCGGCGTCCATCATTTTCAATCAATTATTGCGCATTGCTATTTGTTTCAACCCTACAAAAAAAGAAGAAAAGAAAAAAAAAATCACAAAGAAAGGGAAAAGAAATTACGTCGCAGTGATTGTGAACCGAACTGAAAGTTGCTGCCAGAAGAGACCCACGAATATGCGCTGAAATAATTGTAGAATTCATGGGTATTTATAGGCATTGTAGGACGGTGCAAATCCTGTAATCTCAATTAAAATTGAAGAAAATTTATAAGGATCCTATTTGAAAAAGGACATGTCAGGGCGGTATGAAGTCTCCTATATATAAAAGGATTTGAAGTTTTCTATCAATTTGCTCCAATTAAAAAGGAGCAGTCCCATACATTTTGGGACAAGAAAACGGCAAGAAAATTGGCCAAACATTTACAATTTTGCTTTCCAAAAGTTAGTGAACCAATTTAATAATGATGGTAACTATGTTCTAATATTTTGGTGCACGTTATTTTAGGCACAATTCTCATTCTGACCATATTAGTGCATAATGACAAACACCATTGAAATTTTATATATATTAATGCTAAATATCAATTCAATACTTCAAGCCCACTTTTCAAAGAAATTAAATATCTCGGCAAGTCTTGAAGTAGGGGGCATTTTGTGAGCAATGAAATTTTATTTAATTTAAATCCGTATGAAATTCGGATTCTAATAAATTCAAAATATATTGTCCCAAATAAATATTGAGGATTACTGTAATTGGATTAATTATTTAAGTCCAAATATGTATGGATTTAATTAAAGTCCAATTTTTATTGGGTTAGTTCATTAATTTGGGTTACAAATTATGAGCCCATTTTGCTAAGCCCAAGATATTGTCATATTCTAGAGGCCCAAATAAGCGTCACACGTCAAATGACGTGGCATGCCAAGTCAAGGGAAGGATCCAATAGGACCATGCCACATGTCAAAATAATGCAGTGGGCCCATGAAATCAAAGCCCATAAAAGGTGACGTGTCACTTAAATCTGATTGGTCAAAGGAAATCCATATTCATCATGACTTTTTTTTCTACAACTATAAATAGGGGTCTCATAATTCAGAAAAAGGACCCCCCAGACCTCTAACAAGTAGCAAGAGAAAGCTCGTGGATCAAACGCTGTAATTTCTCTAAAAAGCTCAAGCATTCAAATCAAGTTCATCAAGATTCAAGATCAAGACCGCAATATTCAAGAACCAGCTCAAAAACCCTTGAATTCAAGCACAAGTCAAGATCAAGTCCCTTAAGTCCATCAAATCAAGTTCAAATTGCATATCAAGCTTTAAGTCCTTGAATTTATATTTGAAAAGACGAATCAGAGGATTCATAGAGATTGTAACACTCGCATTAAAATCAATAAATTGATTGTTGCAATATATTTTTCTTGTCTCGAATTATTTCTTTTTTATCCTCGAAAATTTTATTGTCCAACAGGGTCCTAAATCACATTATTGAACACCTACAAATTAAACACCAGTAGATAAGAACATTAATTATTACATTGTCTCTAGATAGGCACCAACCTCTACGCCCAAGTTTTAAAAACTTTGCCTCACACAGACTCGTGGAGCTCTATTCAACAACAAATACAAGTCTTAGTATGCTGCAAGAGGCACTCCTACTCTCTCAGTAACACTCTTGATGTACTTCTTCCTTGCTGGATAATCTTCTTGTGGTCGATTGTAAGGTGTCCACACCTGCTGTCCAACAAATAATCTCATTAACTACACATGATATTAATAATATGGAACATACAATTAAAATGTTATTTGACAAAACATTTATCACACTATCATATTTACCCAAACACTTATTAGTAACATCGTTGAGTTACAATTATAAAACTGAGTAGCGACAAGGTTCACTTATTTGGTTGATTAGGATAGAGCTTGAACTATAGCCATTCCTAAGGATATTTAACAAAATATACAAGTACACAATCAGAGTCATTGCTTTACCAATTTCAAATCAGCAAATTATGTAATAACAAAATTAACTTAATTTGAACTGCAAAAATTCACTATTTTTGGTTGATTAAGGTAGAGCTTGAACAATTAGACCGTTCCCTATGGCTTTGTTAACGATATATACAAGTCAAGTAGGAAAACAAAGAAATGTACTCTGGAATTCCGATGAATTTATTTTCAGTATAACTCTATGATCTTTGTTAATGTCATCGACAAGTGGGAACTTTTATTTGATGCTTCATAAAAGAGAACTCCAGTTTCAACATACTTTGACATAGTTCCTAGTGTCGAGCGCACACCTGTGGTAAATCCCAACAGGCAGGACAATCATATCGCTAGCCTTCATCCAGATGCGAATCCAACAATCACCCTTGTCCCTCATATCAAAATATCCACTCCCTTCCAGACAGTAACATATCTCCTCATCAGCGTGTATGAGCTCCGTGTAGAAATTTTTCAACTTCTGCTCGTAGTTCTCGACCTTCTCAGGGCACAAATCCAGTAAATCCTTCAAAGCAAAACATAATAGGATCAATAAAATGATGGTGCAGCTTATTATAAATGGCTGGACACAATAATTACAATCTTTGAACATAACGAATTGAGAATAGTTACACAGATCATATGTGCGCACTATTGGGAGCTTTGGTTAAGCTACATTTGAAATCAATAATCGATCCAAGAAACTGAAGTTGCAAGTTTTGATTTTTAGTGTGGGCGCTACAAAGAACATAACAAATGACCACTAATGCTAAAAGTTGAATCATAAATCATGTTTAACGTGTTACGATAGTGGAAATTCTATATTCACTACCAATGACCTTCCTTTTGGACATAGGTTTCAAGAGAGAAGATTTCACTTGAAAAGCACATACAGAAAAAGATCAAAAAAGGATTTCGAGGACAGGAAAACAGCACATAAGTTGCATACTCCTTGATGTTATTTAGCATTTTAATATTATTTTTATTTAATATTATTATGCATGGCTTTCTGGACGTCAAGGAGCATTCATTCCTTCTGTTACATTTTTCTTATTGATAAAGTCATTCCACCAAAATAATTTGGCATTTCGTTCTTATGCCGTAAGTGGCAGAAATCAGTTCCTTTACGTTGAAAAAGCTCCAAATGCTTGTTTATGTCAAGGGACGTGCATGGCTTTAATTCTCATATAATGCATTTGATTCATGGTTAGTGATGGAAGAATATGGACATAAATTTCATGTAACTCTTGTAACTTATACTCTTTATTCCTCCATTATTATATTCTTTATGTGGTGTAACTCTTGTAACTCATGAAACCTCTAAGCCATTGATCTTCCCTCTTTACTACCATCATTCATTCTTATATTTATTGCATGAAAGAATTCCTCTCCTATAAATAAAGGTAGTCTTGCATGGTTTTGATATGTACACATGATAATAGAGAGTTCACAAAAGTTAGGAAAAAAAGAGTTTATTAGTTGAAGGGAGGTGTTCTTTTTGTGGAGCTTTGAACTCAACTATTGTCCAGAGTTGTTGAGTTGTTCTTTGCAAGAAAATATGTTGTATCCTGGAGGGGACAAGTCATGAAGATTACTGCTGGAACGATGAAGTAATTTGCAGCAGTGGGCTTGAATCTCCTTAAAAAGAGCGAGATATCCGCGCCGCAGGCGAAGAAGAAGATAGTCTTTTATTTTCTTTATTTTTAATTTTCAGTTGTAATTTTATTGTAATTTCACCAACAATTTTAAGGAGAATTCAATGACAGCAGCTAAAAAATCTGCGAATGTCAAGATGGGAGATCTTAACAAGTCATTCCAGTTCAATGGTACTCACTTCACGAGATGGAAGGGTAAAGTGCTTTTCTACTTAAGTCTTCTCAACGTTTCTTATGTGTTAACTGAGAAGAACTCAAACAAAGTAGATAACTCTTCCTTGATCGACGATGAACTTATCTCTCTTCAAGAGAAAGTTGAAAAATACGATGTGACTCCTACAAGTGTCGGTACTTTTTACTTAATTGTCTATCTATTATTTTTTATGATTATTATGATAGAACTTAATCTAGTGAAAATAAAATTTGGAAAGCCTTGTAGAATAAGTATAACAATGAGGAGGCGGGAGCGAAAAATATGCGGCTAGCAGATTTTTTTCGTTTCCAAATAGTGGACAACAAATCAATGGTAGACCAAGTTCAAAACTTCGTAATGATTGTTGGCGAGCTCAGGTCCGAGGAAGTCAAAATTGGAGATAACCTTATTGTTTGTGGCATAATTGATAAAATTCCACCTTCGTGGAAGAAATTTCAAAAACTATGCGCCACAAGCAAAAGGAAACTTCTCTAGAGACTTTGATAATGAGAATCCGCATGGAAGAAGAAACAAGAGGCCAAGATGCACTTTTGCAAACAGAAGAGAACAACGTCGTACAGTTAATATCTTTAAATAATGCTACCCCTGAAACTAACAAAAATACTATTTTGAAGCCTAAGAAGAAAAAATTCAAGAAAAATGATGGCAGACATCCCAAAGACAATAATGGTGAAAACAATCAAGCAAAAAATCAACATGTACAACAAAAAGGACCGTGCTTTGTCTGTGGCAAGAGTGGCTTATTGCTTGATTTTGTAAATTTTGGAAACGTGGGCCTACACCTCAGGCAAACGTTGCCGAAGAACCATTTGTGGTGGTGATAACAGACATAAACATGGTGGAGAATGTTGACGGATGGTGGGCTGACTCTGGTGCAAACCGTCATGCCTGTTATGACAAAGACTGGTTTAAAAAATATACAAATTTTGAGGAGCCCAAAATCATCATTCTTGGAGATTCACACACAACTCAAGTACTTGGAATGGGAGATGTCGAGTTGAGATTTACTTCTAGAAGGGTATTAATTTTAAAAGATGTACTTTATACTCCTTCCATAAGAAAAATTGATGTCTAGTTTTCTTCTTAATAAAGCAGACTTCAAACAGATTATTGAATCTGATCAGTATGTTATTGTTAAAAATAATATTTTTTGTGGAAAAGGGGTATGCATTTGATGGTATGTTCAAGTTGAATGTTGAAATGAATAGCACATCTACTTCTGTTTATATGCTTTCTTATACTAATTTTGGCATGCTCGTTTGTGTCATATAAGTGATTGTTATGTGGAAATCATGAGTAGTTTAGGATTAATTTCAGTGATAAAAAAGAACTTTGAAAAATGTGAGGTTTGTAGTAAAGTCAAAATCACAACAAGGTCTCATTTTCAAGTTGAAAGAAAAACTGAATTTTTAGAATTAGTTCATACTGATATTTGTGAACTTGGTGGAATTTTAACCCGTGGAGGAAATAGGTATTTTATCACTTTCATTGATGATTTTTCTAAGTTAACATATGTTTACGTAATGAAAAATAAAAGTGATGCACTTGAGAATTTTAAAACTTTTCTCCATTAAGTTGAAAATCAGTTTGGAAGAAAAATAAAAAGAATTAGAAATGATAGAGGTTGTGAATATGAGTCACATGAATTCAATTCTTTTGTTAGATCATTGGGTATAATTCATGACTTATTCTCCTGCATGTAACGGTGTAGCAGAAAGGAAGAATAGAACCTTGGTTGAATTAACTAATGTTATGTTAATTGAGTCTTGTGCACCTTTAAGTTTTTGGGGTGAGGCTCTTTTGATTGCTTGTTATGTGCTGAATTGTGTGCCTCGTAAAAAAAAACAAATTAATATCTTTTGAGTTGTGGAAAGGTCATAAGCCAAATTTGGGATGTCTAAGAGTTTGGGGTTGCTTAGCCTATGTAAGGTTAATGGATCCTAAAATCTCTAAGTTGGGTAAAAAAGTTACTACTTGTATTTTTCTTGATTATGATTCAAATAGTACAACCTATAGATTTTTTAATCTTGAAGATAGTGTGATAATAGAATCAGGTGATGTTATTTTTCATGAAAATAAATTCCCTTTTAATTCTAAAAATAGTGGGTGTCATGAGACTGAAAAAAAATATTTTGTCACTACCTAGTTCTTCAACTTCTACTTTGAAAAATGGGGATCTTTAAAAAATAGCAGCACTTTGCTATAAAATCCACCTTCCAAAGCCACATTTTACATAATTATCATTTATAGCCGTTGTATTCGATTTATGCTCATTGTATTCGGTTTTACAAATACTATGTATTCATATAAAATATGAATACAGTCCCTATTTAGTCACGCCAAAAATAGAATTTAATATTTTTAAAAAGAAAAAAATCTCAATCACACTTATCTCGTTGAACTGAATATTTTCTTGCCTAACACTACCATTATCTTTTTTTATATTTTTTTCATTTTCATGTTTTTTCCTATTTTGATTTTTTTCGTTTCTTTCTTTTTCTTTTTTTTCTCTCTTTAATCTCTAACTTCTATTTCTCTTGCTCCTTCTTTTTTTATTCTTTGATTTTTTTTTGTACTTATTTTCTTTGTTCTATTTTATATTTTTTGTATTTTTAAAAAATATAACTAGTCGAGCACAAGCCATGGATGATAACATAAATGCCACAATTATTTATCGTATTTGTAGTCACACCATCATTTATATTTTTGTATTCATTGATACAACTGTATTTGTATTTTTATTTTAAAGTTCGCACTTGTATTTATATTTATAGTTCGCATTTGTATTTGTATTTAATAGTTCTCACTTATATTTGTATTTGTTAGTTTGCGCCATCATTTATATTTTATATAATTCGCATTTGTATTTTAAAGAACTATTTTGTATTTGTATTTTATAATTGACTGCATATTATATTGGATTATATTTATATTGTGATTTTATTGTGTTTGTATATTTAGATTATATTTGGATTATACTTGTATATGTATTCTATATTCGTCGATGCCTTTTTATTTTTAAAAAATTATTTTGTATTTGTAAGTTGATTGCATATTGTATTTAGCCGTGACTATGTACAATTTATCATTTGTATTTGTATACAAACAAGTAAATGCATTAATTGTATTTTCTTGATTCTAAAATATATAAATATGTAATGTATCATTTTATATAAATGTACCATTTTGTATTTGTATATCAAAATTATCATTCATATTTGTAAATAAATAAATATCACTTGATACAAATACAATGGCAAACAAGTGAAACAAATGATTTTACAAATACAAATATAATATGTATTTGTATAAAAATTTGAGTTGTATTTATTTGTATAAATAAATAAAACTCGTATCAATAAATATAAAGTAGTATTCGTAGAAAGAAAATCAATCGTTCCTTTTCAATAATTAAAAAATACAAATGATAGTCCACACTTGTATTTATATATTATAGTTCGTATTTGTATTTTATAGTTCACACTTGTATTTATATGTTATAGTTCGCATTTGAATTTATATTTTATGGTTTGCACTTGTATTTGTATACTATAATTCACATTTGTATTTGTATTTTATAGTTCACACTTGTATTTGTGTTTACTAGTTCGCACAAATGAAAAGATGGAGAAAATTTGAAAAGAAAAAAAAGAGAAAAAATACAAAAAAAAAAGAAGGAGAATAATTAAAAAAATACAAAAAAAAAAAAAGAAGAAGAAAGAGGAGAAAAATGAAAAGGAAAAAAAGAAAAATAAAAAAATGAATAAAGAATAAAAAAGTGAAAAAATAAAAAATAAAGAGAAAACAACAAAAAAAGGAAAAGAAAAATTGAAAAAGGAAAAAAGAAGAAGAAAATAATAGAAAATAGAAAAAGAGAGAAAATACATGAGAGATGCTATGAATTGTAATTAGAAATAATTAATAGGCAAGAGGAGGTTACAAATTGTAATTAATTGAAATTTAGGCTAAATAGGGTAATTAGGAATCTATGTTTGCTAAAATATGTAGTTGTCCCTTGAAAAATTAAGAAAATAATGATTTTGAGTTAAGAAAAAGTAAATGAACTAGAGTAGAAAAAGATTTTGGTCCTGATTATTATATTTTTAACGTTGGAGATGACCCTATCACTTTAAAAAAAACTTTATCTTCACATGCTGTTATTTTTTGGAAAGAGGCTATAATGATGAAATGGAATCACTAATTTCCAATAAAACTTGGAAGCTAGTTGATTTACCACCGAGTTGTAAAACAATTGGATGCAAATGAGTCTTACGTAAAAAATTTAAATCGGATGGATCTGTTGATAAATATAATGCTAGGCTAGTGGTTAAAGGTTTTAAGCAATTATAAGGCCTAGGTTTTTTGATACTTTTTCACCGGTAACTAGAATTTCATCCATTAGACTATTAGTTGCTATTGTGGTAATTTTTGATGTATAAATTCATCAAATGAATGTAAAAACTGCTTTTTTAAATGGAGACCTAAATGAGGAGATTTACATGGAACAACCCGAGTGTTTTGTTAAGGCTGACCAAGAAAACAAAGTGTGTAAACTTAATAAATCTCTATATAGCTTGAAACAGACACCAAAGAAATGACATGAAAAGTTTGATTTCTACATGATTGATAATGGGTTTAAAACAAATGAGTATGATAAGTGCATATATCATAAGTCTTGGAATAATTCGCGTGTTATTATTTGCCTATATGTTGATGATTTATTGATCTTTGACTCTACTATGAATGTTATTGGTGAAACTAAAAATATTCTTAGAAGCCATTTTGATATGAAAGATCTTGGCGAGACAAATTTTATTCTAGAAATAAAAATTATTAGAACATGTAATGGAATTTTCCTTAATCGGTCACATTATGAGCCCGTTTGGATATGATTAAAAAAATTACTTTTTAGCTTAATTGATTAAAAGCTTAAAATAAGTGCTTTTAAATTAAGCAGATAAGTGTTTGGATAAAAGTGCTGAAACTGAAAAAAATTTGTTGATGTGTTTGGTAAACAAATGTTGTCAATCACTTTTTTGTTGTCAAAATGACTTAAATATCCTTAAAGTTGTTAACACATAATAACGTGAATTATTTATGATTTTTAATTCTAATACTTCAAAAATAATTTCTATTTAAATACACTTTCAGTGTAAAGTAATTATGCCAGGTCAATTTATAAATATAAATTACTTTTTTATTTTTAAATATTAAAAAATAAAAATTTTAAGATATTTTTTATATAAATATAGTATTATATTGTAATATTGCAAGCTTGTAACAATTTGATAATGTTAAAAAATATGTTACTGAAATATTGTTATGGCTATTACGATAACAACGGTTTATCCCATTAGAAAATAGACAAATCAACAATACAAGAGACTACACAGAGTTCTTTCGATAATGAATGATGAGATATCATTCTCAAGAAACAATCTCAAAAATGAATATATTTAAATAAATTCAGATATAAAAAATAAAAAATACTCATAATATAACGTACATCAAGTATTAGAAATGTCATTAGCAATCATGTCACGAAACCCCATCCAATACATACTACTTTGTTCTTCCATATTCTCAACATTTATATTGTTAGCTCTTGAAGATTGACTAACATCAGGATCAATCGAAGGAATATATTCCTCATTCTCAGCTGTTTGAAAAGCATCATCCATCCCTTGGGTTTGTCAAAAGAATATCACACACGCATCCCTCGGGTGCAAAGTAAAGCAGTAAACAACATAAATTTTTCAGGAATGAAACAAATAATTAAAAAGAATCAATTTTTAAAATTTAAATAATATGCAGAGATTCTATATGAACGGATAGAGAAGAACTTACCACAAGCTTGATTTGAAGATAAAATTTTTGAGTGTTTTCTTATTAATGATGGATTCTCTGAAAATAAAGGAGAAAGATGAAGAGAAAACTGGAGGAAAAAGATGAAAAAAAGCGGCAAAAAGAAAAAGAAAGAAAAATCATTAAGGGCTACAAAGTTTAGGGTATTGTTGGAATTAGAAGAAAAAATAAGGGATAAAAAGGTAAATGTTTTGGTCAAATCTAAAAAAAATTTAATCTAAAAAGTAAAAAGTTGGGGGTATCCAGCTTCTCAATTTTTGTTTTTTTAATCCAGTTTTAGCTTTTTTAAAGCTCTTTTTAATTCTACCAAACACCTAAAAAAACTAAAAAGGTGATTAAAATCTAGTTTGACCAAATTTTAATCATATCCAAACACCGTCTATGTTGAGAAAATATTGAAAAAAATATAATTTTTTTGATTGCAGGCATGTTATTACTCCGTTTGATTCTAGTGTTCACTTAATTCCTATTAAAAGTGAAAATGACATTATAAATCAAGAGGAATATGCTAGCATAATTGAAAGTTTGAGATATGTGACTGATTGCACTAGGCCTGATGTTGCATATGTAGTAGGAGTACTTAGCAGGTTTACTAGCAAGCCAGGTAATGAACATTGGCATGCTATAACGAGAGTAATAAGATATTTAATTGGAACGAAAAGTTGTAGTTTGTTCTATAAAAAATATCCTATTGTACTTGAAGGCTTTTGTGATGCGGATTAGAACACTTTATCTGGTGATTCCTTATCCACTACTTGTTATGTTCTTACTTTGGGTTATGGTGCTATTTGTTGGAAGTCTAAAGAGCAAACAATTATTGCTAACTCTACCATGGAGACTGAACTAATTGCTTTAGCTTCAGCTAGTAAGGAAGCGAATTGGTTGAGAGATTTGTTATTTCAAATACCTTATATTGAAAAATCAATTCCTCCTATTTTAATATAAGGTATAAAAATACCTTAGAACATTTTTTGCACTCAACAAAAGAAGCTTACAGGGTAGTATCAGTACAAACTACTATGTACTAGTAGGTATCATAGGCCAACTCAATTTAATAGCATGTACACAACATAAATCAAACAACAAGTAGACAAGCGTCGTCACATAACACATATTCAATGAATCAACAATACAACAACAATAGTTCAAACAGTTCTCACAAACAAGCTACTAACCATCAAGAGTATCGACCATACTATAAACATCCACAGAATCAACATAAAAATGTACACACATGCTATGGGACTTATTTTTGACCAAATAGTCATGATCTGCAGGGAATAATCTATGTTCATGTACCGTACCGGCATGGTACCCGATCCAACATATACATATCCGTAACAGCGTTGTACCCGATCCAACATATACATATCCGTACTGACGTGGTACCCGATCCAACATATACAAATCCATACCGGAGTGGTACCCGATCCAATATAAACATATCCATACTGGTGTGGTACACGATCCAACATAAACATATTCGTACCAGCATGGTACCTGATCCTACATAAACATATTCGTACTGGCGAGGTACCCGATCCAACATAAACATATCCGTATCGGCGTGGTACCCGATCCAATAGAAACATATCCGTACTGGCATGGTACCCGATCCAACATATACATATCCGTAATGGTGTGGTACCCGATCCAACATATACATATTCGTACCGGCGTGGTACCCGATCCAATATATACATATCCGTACTGGCGTGGTACCCTATCCAACATATACATATCCGTACTGGCGTTGTACTCGATCCAACATATACATATCCGTACCGGCGTGGTACCCGATCCAACA
>NC_061113.1:21175842-21182711 GCF_002878395.1 Capsicum annuum | reverse complement strand
TTCAAGCATGTTCGAATACCAATCAACAAGTATCCAATTTAGGAGCACACACTCAATTAATTTGAGTCTAAACTCTAATTAAACCGTAACCTACCTCAATCGAAGGATTCAAACACAAGCTATTAAGGTCTTGCCCTTCCATAAAGCTTCCGAATAATCAAAATCTGTTCAATTATATAATTTACATAAGAATTCGAATCTCACGACACCTCTTGTAAATTCCTATTCTAAGAATTATAGGCCTAAAGCTAAAAGTTAATTGAAATCATAACTACAGAACGAAAAGAAAATAACATGTTAATTCTGGGTTATTAAAGAAACCACGAACGGTGCATTAGTTAACCATGGAACAAGAACTATCAACTATGACTATTATTATAATTGACAATACTTACTACATTAGTTATTAATTTATAGGCAACCAACCATTTGTTTCCAGTGATGGAATTTTTTTTCACCAACGTAGCATCCAAACCCAACCAATAGTGATAATAATCAACCCATTCACTACGGCCTAATCAATCCTGGACAACCCATGTGAAAAATTAGCCACTAACTTATTATGTATATATTTTTTGTTTTACTTTTTCTTTTATAATTATTACTATTACTATAAAAGGAAAAGACATGAATGAATAAAAGATCCTCCAACCCCATTGTATAATCACGCCACTGCTATCCATAGCACTACTATTTCTTATAACTACGCATACGCATAAGAACGTGAACAATTGACAAAAAAAAAATTCCGTGCTAACCCGAAGATGAAGATACTACACAACGGTGAAAAGAAAAGGGAAAAGTAATCGTGCGATTGTTGTGTTTCTTTTTACCCTAATTATCTGATATTTTATTATTAATACATGGTAAACGTTTTTCTCTTAAAATCATTCTTACATTGGACATATAAGTAAGTAAATTGCAACTCTGGCCCATTAAATCACTAATTAAATTTATTATCTAAAATATACCCAACTAATGACTTAACTCAATTTAGAACACCCAAAGAATTGGTACTATCCATCTCTGTAAGTCATAATTCAGGTATACCAGCTACGAGGAGAGCTAAAATAGGAAAAATTAAAAATTTCACAAACGACGGATCGTTACATTGGTAGAGTTCAAAACCATTATTACAATGGTAAATCCAGACCTATAAGGAGAAAACACAACAATATTAGATCATATTTGACAAATAGTACCATTAATATTGATCATGTCAAATCTTATGATAATCTTGCAAATTCATTGACTAAGACCTTAGCAAGAGAAAAGGTCTGGAGCACATCGACGGGGATGTGATTAAAGCCTATTGAATCTTGAGTCATATGTGAGGAAACTCAACCTGGGGACTAGAGATCCTATAACCATGTTCAATGGAAAAAATGAATCATATGATGATTTGTTGTAAAAAATGCACTATTTTTTTTCATTCCTTCCTATGGTGTGAGTACATTTGCCTGTAATAATTATGAGGTTGAGTTTAAAAGAAACTCTTAATAAAAATTTGTAGCTCGTATGAGTGAGGTGCTAAATTACAGGAATACTCTCTACAGATTTCACCTATGTGAGTGTGGAGGTAGGCCGCTTTCTATGAGAATTAGGCTCATTCTCAGAAGACGCTCATTAAAATAGGGATAGCACAAGGCTGTAACGTGCTAGCTATAAAGTTCATGTCAACACCCTGACTATTATGTGTAAGCAGTAACTTTTTTATTTCCCTTAAGCAAACATAGTTTAAGTCTGAGACCACTATGACTTTGGGGTAAAATTTTCTATTTTACTAAGTGGAGGTTCAATGCAGAGCACACCTTCATTATGCACGGTAGTCTTCCTTCAACTAGTAGACTCTCTTTTTAATATTAAAATGAGTGAGGGATTGATGTTGTTTAGCATTTAATATTATTTTTATTTAGTATTATTATGCATGACTTTTTGGACGTCAAGAAGCATTCATTTCTTCTGTTACATTTTTCTTATTGAAAAGTCATCACACCAAAATAATTTGGCATTTAGTTCTTTTGCCTTAAGTGGCAGAAATCAATTCCTTTACTTTGAAAAAGCTCCAAATGCTTGTTTATGTCAAGGGACGTGCATGGCTTTATTTCTCACACAATGCATTTGATTCATGGTTAGTGATGGAAGAATATAGACATAAGTTTCATGTAACTCTTGCAACTTCTACTCTTTATTCCTCCATTATTATATTCTTTATGTGGTGTAACTTTTGTAACTCATGAAACCTCTAAGCCATTGATCTTCCCTCTTTACTACCATCATTCATTCTTATATTCATTGCGTGAAAGACTTCCTCTTCTCTAAATAAAGGTAGTTTTGCATGGTTTTGATATATACACAAGATAATAGAGAGTTCACAAAAGTTAGAAAAAAAAAGTTTATTAGTTGAAGGGAGGTGTTCTTTTTGTGGAGCTTTGAACTCAACTATTGTCTAGAGTTGTTGAGTTTTTCTTTGCAAAAAAGACAGTTGTATCCTGGAGGGGACAAGTCATGAAGATTACTGTTGAATCGATGAAATAATTTGTTACAGTGGGTTTGAATCTCCTTAAAGAGAGCGAGATATCCACGCCTCAGTCGAAGAAGAAGAAGATATCTTTTATTTTCTTCATTTGTAATTCCAGTTGTAATTTTATTGTAATTTCACCAACACTCCTCACTGTTCTTTTTCTCCCTGGCCTACTGGAGGACCAACTATAGCTCAACCACCACCTTTTTGATAGTTTTCACTCTAATTTACCTACACAATAAACATAAACTTACCACATAGCAATATTTTCATAATTACGTAAAATAACAACTTGTATTTTGTAGTTGAAAAAAATGTTGATATATAAATACACATACAAATAAGTTTACTACTCCTTTTTACTTAAATCAGTTGAGTTAAATATGACATAATTATCCATGAATTAAATGGTGGAGATTCCTTTTTATCTCTTCATTAACATGATTTCTGTTATTTGTTAACAACCGATTTCAAAATTTAAATTTTCGTTTCATATTATTGTTTTCATCCAGAAAAAAAATCTAAATCAAATTCAACTGAAACTTCTTTTGTTCAATATCTTTGAAATTTCAAACTAAACCATTATTGTTGTTACAAGTATTGAATTTCTTAATAGTGTTTTTTATATGAATTTCATCAGTTTTTAAAAATCGGTATATAGTATGTGTTTGTAGTTTTGTCCAAGTTTTTTTCCTCGGTTAATATTTTGTAAAAGAATTTTAAAAAAAAAAAAGTAATGCAACAGTATATTGAACTGATCGAACTAAATTTTGATCAAAATCGATTTTGCGATCTGCTCAAATAGTTTTTTTTTTAGTTCTGCTTCTCAGAATATAATATATAGTCGAAGAGTTTATTTAAATTTTTGAAATTTTAGATTATGAAATTCTTTGGTTGTGTTCGATTGTGGATATTGTGGTTGTGGCTGTATTGTACAAAATACAATTATATTGTAATTGTATTTTTCGGTTGAAAATTTTGGTTGTGTATGTATATATTGTTTACGTTTATAAAGTCGATCTTTGATTTGAAATTTTAACATGTAATTGTATATTGTAACTGTATTTACTTATTATATTTTCTATAACCTCACTCATCATGTTCTTTCTACTCTTCCTCCGTCTATCTTTATCTATTCATGTTTGATTTGAAACATTGAGATGTAGACTATATGACAAAGTTAGAATTTTCATTAATGGATTCAAAATCGAAATAAGTAAGCACACAAACTAGCCAAAGAGGGTTCAACATCAACTATATATATACATAAAAAAAAATTTAATCATGCATAAATAGTAAAAAAAAATCACTGAAGAGGATTCGGATGAACCCCATAGCCATAAGGTGGCTCCACCCATGGATGTAGTCAAGGTGATCAAACATTCTTTGTCGAAAAATTAAACTATGTGCGAAGAAAAAGTATACGACATGTATAGGTAAAAAAGTTATTTTTCGTAAATATATATTACTCCCTCCTTTCCACGAAACGTGTCCACCGATTTGATACACACCTTAAAAATCAATATAAGGGGTCATTTGGTTGGGAAAGAATTATTCCAGGACAATTATTTTCGGGATTAGTTATGTATATGGGATAATTCATCCCATCACTATGGTATGGTGATATAAATAATTCCGGTATTAACTAATACCTCACACCAAATATGAAATAAATAGTCCTTCATTTTATCCCAAGACTACTTATCCCTTATACGTCACACTAAACGACCCCCAAGGATGATCTTATTTCAAATATCTAAATGTAGTAAAAATGATCAGTCGAACATCTGGATGTAATAAAAGTGACCAGTCGAACATCTGATTTGGAATATCTAGATGTAGTAAAAGTGATCAGTCGAACATCTGATTTGAAACATCTGAATATAGCAAAAGTGATCAGCCAAACATTGGATTTGGAACATTTAAATGTAGTAAAAATGATCAGTCAAACATCTGATTTAGAACATCGAGATATAGTAAAAGTGATCAGTCGAACATCTGATTTGGAACATCTAGATGTAGTAAAAGTGATCAGTCGAACATCTAATTTGAAATATCTAGATATAGTAAAAGTGATAAGTCGAACATCTAATTTGGAACATCAAGATATAGTAAAAGTGATCCGTCGAACATCCTTTGTCGAAAAGTTAAACTATATATACAAAAAAAGTATACGACATATATAGGTAAAAAAAAAATATTTTTCATACATATATATGACTCCCTTATTTCTACAAAACTTGTCAACTATTGAAATATCTAGATGTAGTAAAGGTGATTGGTCGAACATCCTTTGTCGAAAAGTTAAAATTACTATAACCTCTCACTCATCATGTTATTTCTATTTCCTCCGTCCATCTTTATGTATCCATGTTTGATTTGGAACATCGAGATGTAGTAAAGGTGATCAGTCGAACATTCTTTGTTGAAAAGTTATAGGACATATATAGGTAAAAAAAATCATACATATATATTACTCCACCCTTTTCACAAAACTTGTCCACTGTTGACTTGATACACATATTAAGAAACAATATAAGGGTAATACTATTACCATTTCAATAAAATAAATTTAATGCTTTAAAGAATGCATTAGGTAATGAACAATATTTAATAGCAAAGGTTAAATTGACATAAATTTTTAAATTATTTATTGATTTTTTAAACTAAATAAATATCATTGGACATCAGCTTTAGTAACATGGACAAGCTAGGATGGACGGAGGAAGTACTATTTAATGGCAAGAATAAAATGATACAAAATGATAAAATTATTTTTTTATTTTTCAAACTGGACAAGTAAAGTTGAACAATTATTTTTAGTATACTAAACAGGTAAAGATTGACGGAGAAGAAACCATTTATTCCTCTATCGCTTAATTTGCTTGTCTGGTTTTGGTTAGATACAAAGTTTAATAAAATAAAGAAAATTTATAAATCTGGTGATTATAAACTAAAATACCTAAAATGTACAAAAATATCATTTAATCTTATGATTTTTAAAAGGAAAAAGGACATGGGATGACCATTTTGAAAAAAGTGAAAATTATCCCAAATAGACTTATTAGATTGTTTATTGCAAGTTATAGCATAACTTTTCAATAATTACCAGACTAAGAAAATAATTACAAGCTATAGCAACTTTTGAAAAAAATATATTTTAATTAATTGTTCGAAATTCAGTTTTTTAATATTTATTAGTTATATTCTTTCCTTATATTCAACATTTAACATTTATCTCTCTTAATTAAAGTTTTGGATAATTATGGTAAGTTAAGGTATCAATGTTTTCTTTTTATTTAAGAATTAATTATTAAAGTTTGTTCACAATTTAAGGAGTCATATATGGTAAATATATTTTTTAAAGTTAAGAACTGATTTTTTACTTTTTATTAACTTGAATAATTAACTTGCTTCTAGACTTTTTCATGTTTTTCAGTCTTTAATTATCAATAGAATTCTCATATCTTTACCTTTTTTAACATCTTATAAATTAAAAAAAAAGAACTGATTTCATAGTTTTAACTTTATTTCAAAAAATATTCACGTTTTACGGGGTATTTTTAGCTAAAATCAGACGCGAGCTGTTTTACCTTTTACCAACTTCCAATAAAACTTTTAAAAACTCAGTATTATTTACACAAGATCTTTTACTCATAAAAAAATATTTTTTAAAATATTAATTTTTTTTTTCATATTTAATATTCAAATATATCCTTATTTATAGCCTTTAATAGTTATCACTCTTCATTAAATCTTTTGATAATCATGACAAGTGTTATTATTGGTATCATCAATTATATCTTTTTGTTATTTTGTTAATTAAGTTTCATAATTTGTTCTCAAATTAAGGAATCAAATATGGTAAACATATTTTTTTTACATTTATACATGGTATTTGACTTTTTGTTAACTTTATTAATTAATTTGATAGGCCAATGTTTACAGGATTTCCAAATCAACTTTACCGATAAAAGTTATTTTCAACTACTAATTTATCTTCTTTAAACTATTTTTTAAAATATTAAATAATTTTTGTTTCATATTTAATATTCAAATATATCCTTATTTATAGCCTTTAATAGTTATCACTCTTCATTAAATCTTTTGATAATTATGACAAGTGTTATTGTTGGTATCAATCATTATATCTTATTTTTTATTTTGTTAATTAAGTTTTATAATTTGTTCTCAAATTAAGGAATCAAAAATAGTAAAGATATATTTTTTACATTTATACATGATTTTTGACTTTTTTTTAAACTTTATTAATTAACTTAGTAGTCCAATGTTTATCGGATTTTCAAATCAACTTTATTGATAAAAGTTTTTTTCAACCACTAAT
>NC_061113.1:21165242-21172842 GCF_002878395.1 Capsicum annuum | reverse complement strand
GATTTTCAAATCAACTTTATTGATAAAAGTTTTTTTCAACCACTAATCTATCTTCATTTTCATAAATTATTTTTCTTTTTTTTTCTATTCTTTTCAAATTCATGTGTATGAAGTTGGATTTTCCAACATTCATTTCTTCATTCGGATTTAAAGTTTCTTCAATTTAGTGTATTTTCTTTCTTCTTCTTTTTTTCTTGAGTCATGTCTGAAAAATAAAAAAATGATTCTACTCCAAATAGGATATTTTATATCCAAAACATCTTTTTATGTTGTTAATTATTATCTTGATTTTGTTATCCTTGTATATTCATTTTGTCACATTAATAAATTTGCAGATTAATTTTTTTATTCAAGTTTCATTAAAACATAATATATGATTTATCTTGCAAATTGCATACAATGGTAATTATTTTTTCTTACTTAATGGGAATGATTTTTTGTATTAAATTTGATATAAAATAACTTAAAATTGTTGCTTTCGCGAACTTATACAAATCTAATTAGTTTTTGCAATTACTAATTTATACAAATTTAATAAGTTTTCACGAACTTATACAAAATAACTTGAGTTGATGTCGATCTTGAGTTGTTTTGCTACTGCATTTAGCAATTCTTTACACTTAGTATTTGCATCATACATAATTTCATCTATCGAAAAATCTTTAGGTTACCTACAAATATAATACAGATATGTTAAGTAACTAATACTCAATAATCGGTAACGATATGTAATTAAAAAATTCATATTTTAAATTTCACAAAACATACACATCAAAAAAATAAAAAATGATAAACATATGAAATTTGATAATTTCAACATATTTTAATAATGTCAAAACATACACATCAATAAAATTAAAAAATTAAAAAAATTACTAAAACAATAAATATAATATCACAATAGGTCACTGAATGTAATATAATCGAATGAAAACACTTGACAACCAATAATCATACACCTATAAATTGATTGAACAACATTTTTTTGTGACTTTCCACCATGTTCTCGTGAATAATCAACATGTCAACATCATATAATTAAAAACAATTATAGAAAATAATATTAACTTTTTCTCTGAATATCTTTTTCTTAATCAATAATTAGACAATATATATTTCAGAAAGAAAATAAAAAGAATTAATGCAAAATATCAAAGTTAATAACCAAGATATACCTGAGGCATCCCATCTTCCTCCATGATATATCATGATTGAGTGCAAATTAGCACAATTCATATTGTGTGTCTCATTTTTTTTATTTTTTGCAGACTATTGAACGTTTTTTCTCAATAAAAATATTCAAACGTTGTATGAAACAACAACTTGTGAAAACTTTTTATTGAAATAATAATTTCTGATAGAAAAAAAAAACGAATGTATATGAAGGTGAAAAAAAAATCGAATTGTTTAGAAATGGAGAAAAAATGGTTAAAGAGAGAATAGTGGTGTGAAAAATGGTTAAAGAGAGTATCTATTAGTTACTATTAACTATATTTAAGGAAGGGATATTGTTATTTAAGTTTATCTATATTTAAGGAAGGAATATTGCATTTTAATTATATTAAATCTGTATTTTCCTTTTCTGTAATGATTTTGATATGTTTTTTTTAAAAAAAAAAATGAAAAATATATAAAATAATTTTTTTATTTTTTTTAAATGAAAGTTGCTATAACTTGAAAACTAAAAAGAGTTGCTATAACTTGTAATAAACAATCTAATAAGTTTATTTAGTTAATTTTTTCTTAAAAAAAGGGCCCATAATTGAAAAGATGAACATGTTGTAGCCAGTTGGCTATAGTAATCCCCTTTTTTAGCCATGCAGTCTCTATACTCAATTGATACACTTTTATATTATATTGATACGCTTTTTAAAAAAAAAAGAGAAAGAAAATTTTAAGCAAGCACATGTAGTCCCTATACCCAATTGATACTCTTTTATACCATATTAATACACTTTTATACTATATTGATACACTTGCAGTGTCCATATACTCAATTGATACTCTCTTTTGCTAGATTGATACATTTTTAGAATGCATGTAAAAACTATATAGAGTCGTATAAATATGTATCTAAATAATAATTGTAATTAAAAATTGTATAGAATGTGTATAAAAATGCTATAATTATTATATAGAATATGTATATGTATAGAAACTGTATCATTATTATACATAAATATATATCTTTAATAATTGTATTATATTAAAAGTATATAAATATTATATAGAATATGTATATATATAAAAACTGTATCATTATTATATATAAATATATATCTTTAACAATTGTATTATATTAAAAGTATATGGTATTTTATTTTACTGTATAAATAAGTAAAACTAAACAAAACAAATAGTATGTTATTTTAATAATGTTATATCACTTAAAAAAGATTGTCATGAAAATGGTTTCGAATAAAACTTATAATTCTATTCAAAAGTTCAGTTGAATTGTCCAACGTCTACTTTGACTTTTGAAAGTGAAATGGACTAAACTTTGCATTATTAAAACTAAAAATTATACAAATACACAACTTATGTTTCCAGTATTATTAAAAATCCCAACTCCCTAAACATATTACAAAAATTTCAACATATACACAGAATGTTATGTATATGTCGGCTATGTTATGTATATTAATAGGGAGAGAGAGTAGAATAATTAAAAAAGTGGGAGAGAGTGTAATTCATTCCAAAAGGGTTGGTATTTATGTTATTTATACTTATTAAAAAGGACAAAATTCAAAAATAGCATACTTATCCCCTTAATTATGAGTTTCATAGCAACAGTTTCATAATTACATAATATAGCAAGTTGTATTTTGTATTCTTGCAAACTGTTGCTACAAAAATACAAACACATATGATTTTTATTGCCCTTATGATCGATATGTATTTTTGTATTTTTGCAAACTATTGTTACAAAAATAAGAATACACATGCTACAAAATGTAATTTGCTAAAAGTGTTGTTATTTTTTGTAATTTAATACTTAAGTATGTTACTTTATGTATTTTTTCCTATTAATAATAAAAAAAGGAGCCAAAAAATAAGAGTCCATTAAAGATGAACAGTCGGCCCAGTACATAAAATAGAAAAGGCCGAATTGTGATGCTTAATGACTATTTACTGAGTTTTTAAATTTAGGTGCTAATTTTGTGGAATTAGTTTAGTTTTAGATGCTATTTTTGTCCTTTCCCCTTTTAAAAATCTTATGTGAAAAGAGGAGATTAATCTGATGAAGTATTTAGTTGTCAGTTGCGATCAAATATGGAGATGTGCACTCTCGAATTAGAGTGATTATTTGCCATTTTAGGACCAATTTAAATATCTACTTATATATTAGCCAAATTTCAACAAAATTATTTTACATTTTTATAATATGATCTTGATTAATAAAATATCATTTTTAAAAAAATATCATTTTAGATTTTATTCTGAAGAAACCAATCACTAAGTTAATCTCCAAAACAGAAGAATATGTCACACAATACAATCTCATTAAATCATTCAGCTTATTTTTAATTATTACTTCTGAAGATGACTAAATTTTACTATGATTGCCTTCATTTATTATTCATGGGTTTCAATATTTAAAAGAAATTATTCGAAATAAATTGAAAATCAAATCTCATCGCAGTAAATTGAAACAACGTGCAAATTATTATTTTAATTATTTCAAGGACACTGAAAATCAAGTTAATATCGAAAAAAGAAAAAAATATCACTCGACATTAATCTTCCATCTTCACCTTCAGTCACATCAAAAAACTACTTGTAAATTTTATTGTGACCATCTTTACTAATTAATTATCTACATGTTTTATTATATATATATATATAAAAAAATCTTCATAATAGATTGAATAACAAATTTAATCATAATTAATTTTAAAAAATACAAAATATATCATTTTAATTGGGTTTTATTCTAAAGAATTGAACACCAAGTCCATCTCTAAAAAAAAGTGCATATCATTCTACACGATCTCATAAAATATCTGCTTCTTATCTTTAATTGAAAAAAAAAAAAATTTGTATAGAATGTTATAATCACCTTCATTAATTATTCGTGTTATAAAATATTTTGTTTTTTAGAAAATATGAAGATTAAATCTAATCACGATTAATAAAATTTTTTATTAAAATTATAATTTTTATTAGATTTTATCCTGAATAAACCAAACATCAAGTCGATCTTAAAGAAGAAAAAATTATTATTCAACACAGTCTCACAAATTTGTTTCTCTCCACCTTTAATTACAAAGAAATGACTGTAAAATTTAATGTGATTGCCCTTATTAATTAATTATCCATGAGTTCTATTATTAAAAAGATAATTTTTTTGAATAATTAATTATTGAACAAATCTAATCACAATTAATAGAAAACAACTTGAAAACTGTGAACCTCAAGTTAATTTAAAGAAAAGGATATTATTCAATATAGTCTTTCAAATTCTTTTCTTTTTGCCTTTAATTATATTAAAATTTATCAGATTTTATTATGATTGCCTTCATTAATTAATTATTCACAAGTTTCATTATAAAAAAAATATTTTTTTCCCAAAAAACTAAAGAACGAATCTAATCACAAGTAACAAAAAATAAAACACAAAAATTATCATTTAATTGAATTTTATCCAGATAAAACTGAACATCAAATCAATCTCAATAAAAAATAAGATATCATTTAACACGATCTCATGAAAACCTCCTTTTTTCTGCCTCCATTTACATCCAAAATTTTAATTATAAAGTTTACTATGATTGTCCTCATTAATCCATGGGGAGGAAAAGTTTAGTTTCTTTGGAATAGATTGAGATCAAATTTAATCGTGACTAATAGAAAAATAACACGAGAACTATCATTTTAATTTGATTTTATCTCGAAAAAAGAATAAACATCATATCAATTTCGAAAAAAGAAAAATACATCATCCAACATAGTCGTATGATTTTTTTTTTCTTTTTCCTCCTTCAATTACATAAAAAAAATGACTTATAAAATTAATTTTGATCGCCCTCATTGATTTTCAATGTATTTCATTATCAAAAATTTGACACAATAGATGCATACAATTCATGCACACCAAAATTAGTATAATTATAAATATAAATAACGAAATCTCTAACTGCACCATAACCCAGATGACATAGGCAAATTTATCAAGTTTCACGTGAATATCACATTTTCATCACTATTGGATCCATGTTTTTAAAACAGTTAACACAGTCACGTGAAATTTTTATTTTTCACCTTTAATTACATTGAAAAATGACTTATAGAATTTATTATGTTCACATTCATCGATTATCAACATATTCCATTATAAAAAAATTGATGCAATATATACATGTAATACATATACATCAAAATTAATATAATCATAATTATATAAAAAAAAATATTCTAACTTCATCACGTGGAAACACAGATGGCTCACTCTTCATGTGAATGTCACATTTATGGTGCTACATTTTAAATCAAACGGTAAGAATTTATCTTTTTGTTGAGTTGTCAATTCGAAAACCGAATGAAAAAATAATATAAAAGGAAAGAAAGGTAACCCACAGAAAGCCAAAGAAAAAAAACAAGTCACTAAAATGGTGTATTCACCTCAGTTTCTTTCCCTCGACGTCAGTGGCGGAGGTCTCGATGGAGGCGGTTGTGGAGGCATCTGTGCTGAAGGCATCGGTGTTGGAGACATCAGTGGTGCAAGCATTGGCAAAGGAGGCATCAACAACAGAGATTTCAGTAGAGGCTACAACGGAGGAGCAACGTCGTCGTCTTCTGGTGCTGGTGCCCCAACGAATGAGGATCGAAAGATGGAATCGATTGAGCAACTAGTGCTTAATCTCAACAATCTTGACCTTCGTGAAAATGTTCTTCTAGAGCTTTCAAAGGTTTATTTTTTTCATTTTCAAGGTTTACTTTCATAATTTGATTATATTGTTGTATCGTTTTATGTTTTTTTTTATCAAATGTGATCTAGATTAATATAATGTGATTTTAAAAAATGTAATTTGAATTTTAAAGATTTATCCAAAAAAAAAACTAAACATTGACTTATTCTCAAAAATAAAAAGTCACTAAATAAAATCTCATAAAATCTTTCTTTTTATTTTTAATTACATTAGAAGATGACTTGTTTTTATTATGATCGCCTTTATTAATTGTTCATGACAACTACCTACTCCTCCTCCACCATCTTTGCCAGTGCCATCAAATCTTCCGATACCGATGCCGACTGAGAGAGATTAAAGTAAATTTGTCACTTTTAAGGACTTAGTCGGATGTTTTTATGCTTTTTTTTTTCCTTTTGCTTTCTATATACTGTTTTTATCTCTTTTCATATATATATAAATATATATATATATATATATTTTATGAACCGCACAAAACAAAGACCAGTAACCTGTTCGGCTTAGCTTTTTTTTTTTTTTTTCGTACATTGCTTATTTTTTTTTTCTAAAAATGTGTTTATTTTGAAAAGCTAATGTATTTTGTCAAATTTTGGGAAAAAATAAGTGATTTTAGGAAGTAGCAGAAACTTTTTTTTATAAGCTAAAAAGGTAGTTTCTTCTTAAAAGCACTTATTTGATAAAAAAAATATTTTTGAATAAAATACACCTAAAACAACTTTTAAAAAATTTGATCAAATACTAATTGTTGTTCAGGCGTGTTTTTTAAATTCTTTTGTTAAACACAAACTACTTCTCAAGAAAAGTACTTTTACAATAAGCATTTTTTAAATAAGCTAATTTTAGAAGTTTAATCAAACATGCTACAAATTTCACTGTTTAATTTAAAATCGTGGCACCAATTAAAGAAAATGTGACACTCACGTAAAGCTTGAGAACTTTGTTTATGTCATTTGCGTTTCACCTTTTTCATCATTAATGGTGCAATCACGTACATCAAAACTAATATTATCTGATCATAAATATAAATAATAAATTTTTTGACTTCACCACATAAAAATACAAATGACATAAGAAAATTTATCGAGCTTCATGTAAATGTCATATTTTTATTGTTGATGGTGCAACACACGTACACCAAAGTTAGTGTTATATAATATAATTTAAACAATAAGATTTTTAATTGAACCGCGTAAAAACACAAATGACTTAGGGCGTGTTTGGTATGAAGGTAAATGTTTTTCATGGAAAATATTTTCCTAGAAAATATTTTGATTTCTTACATGTATTCTTATATTTGGTTGGTGGATAGAAAATATTTTCTGGAAAATATTTTCTAGTATTTGGTTGGTGAATGAAAAATATTTTTTAAAAAATACATTTTAGTGTTTAGCTAAAGCGTAAAAATACATTTTAGAATCCTTTTAAAAAAAATTAAATTCTTTTTTGGGAAAGGAATTGGTAGGCGGGTGGATGGGGGTGTCAGAATGGGCAGTAGGGGTGAGGTAAGAAAATATTTTGAATCTTTTTTATTAAAAAAAAATTAAAAAATTGGCACAGGGGTGGGGTGGGGGTGGAAGAGGGTTAGTAGGAGCTGAGGGTTAGGGCAGGGGAGTGAGGGGAAGAAAAAAATTAAAAAATTAAAAAAAAAATATTTTTTTTTGAGGTTGAGA
>NC_061113.1:21162713-21165142 GCF_002878395.1 Capsicum annuum | reverse complement strand
AAATACTTCTTCAAACAATTGAATTTTTTTTGGGTGGGGGTAGGGGTAGGGGTAGGGGGTGGGGTGGGGTAGGGGTGGTGTCGAGGTGATAGGGTATTGGGGGCGGGGTAGATGATTTTAAGAATTTTATGAACATTTCAACTTTAAAGTGAGGTTGAAAGAGAGTTTTGAAAATTGTTTTCCTTACTTTTTGAAGAGAAGTCATTTTCTGTAGATTTAAAGAAAGTAAGTTGGTTTGGAAAACATTTTCCAAAATATATAAGTCAACCAAACATAAGAAAACTGGAAAGCATTTTCTGGAAAATGTTTTCCTTCGTACCAGACACACCCTTAAGTAAAGTTATCACGTGAATATCATATTTTCATTATTACTGACACAATATACAAACAACAAAATTAGTAAATATTCATAAATATAAATTATGAAATTTTAACTTCACCACGTAAAAACACAAATGACTTAAGCAAATTTATCAGGCTTCATGTAAATATCATGTTTTAATCACCGTTGATACAATACACATACACTAAAACTAGTATAATATAACTATAGTTATAAGTAACAAAAGATATTCAGGTGCTTTCATTTGTCCCGACCTGACGAATAGAGTTACTAGATATGTGTTGCTGGTAGAAGATGACATGTATCTTATGAATTTAATTGAGGTGCATGAAAGTCAACACACACACCATTTGAGATGTATCTCATGAATTTAATTGAGGTGCGCGAAAATTGACACAAACACCACTTGACATGTATCTCATGAATTTAATCGATGTGTGCGAAAGCAGACACAAACACCACTTGACACGTATCTCATGAATTTAATCGATGCGTGCGAAAGCTAACACAAATACAACTTATTAAAAAATGGGCAAACAACAAAAATTCCGACAGTTTAAAGCTTAATTAGAGAAAATCTCGTTATTTTGTATAATTACTGAAAATTTCAATTTTGAATTTGTCGAGATACATAACTAACTCCCGATACATACAATAAAGAAATAGTTTTTTCTTTGTAAAGATACATGATTAGCTCCCGATATATTTTTTTTCGATTTCGGGTCTGTCGAGATACATAATTAGCTCTCAATTCATCCAATAAATATACATAATTAGTTGAGATTTTTGTAATTGCTTTGTAAGAATGAGATTTATGTAAATATAATAAATTAAGATATATTTTTACGTGGTATAAATATATTTACATTATAGTGAATGTCTATCAAGATCTAATAAAATCTAGTTGATAGCTATCAGGATTTGAAGCATCTTTCTTTTACTCAAACTAGGAGTATTTTTCCTTATAAATAAAGGGGTTTTGTTCATTGTATTCTCAATCTTATAATCTCTTGTCCATCAAGAATCACTCTCTCTATTTTCTCTACTCTTCTTATTTATTCTTCTTATTTTTTCTTTAAATTTGATAACACATTATCAGTACGAGACTCTGCCAAACAAGATGAGATTATAAATCTAAGGGTAATTTTAAGGTTAGTAATTCCTTATGTTATCTGTCTTTTGCTACTAATAATATAATTATTGTTGGATTTGAGGAAAAATAATTAGTTTGGAACCATTTATGTTTTAAATTTATTCCTCAAGAACAATATTATCAAAATGGATGATAATATGTTGGGTTCAAGTCCCATTGATTTATGCCTAAGACGCCTTTATATGGGTAAGACGTTGAGTTTGAATCTCAATGCACCATATTGATGATATTATGATGGCTAAGACAAAATAATGTGTTTTTGATGAAAAGTCATGAAACTTGTCCATTGAATATGCTCCATTCCAAGAAGTGAATGTGGTAACAATATATAATAAGTCTGAAAGATGACAATTTGCTTCATTCTTGAAGTGAATGTGGTAGCAATATAGAGAAATTCTCTCTATCATATTTATGTCTCGATTTGCTCCTGAAGTAGCAATATCATAAAAGAGGTTATAAGCTATCATAATTTGATAGGCTTAAGGCACAATTATATTTCATTCATGGGGAATGAAAACCTTATTAATGCAAACGTGCTCTTGATTGTGATGGTATCACAACTCACCTCCGAATGAGGCAGAATAACTGAGAAAAGTTATTTTAAAATCTACTTTTAAAGTAGTAAATCTGAAATTTATTCATGTAATAATAAATCTGAGATTTACTAAAGAAAAAAGTACATGTCATGATAAACTTGGAGTTTACTAGAATAAAAGTTCATAAATTGATATGAACGATTGTGACATCTCGAAGATGTGCATGTATTGAAGAACTAGAAGATTCTTCTAGAATTGTTTATGTTGCTTGTTCTCGTGATAAGTTGGTTGGACCAACTAATGTTGGAATTGAATTCCTTAAATCTGGAAAATATAAAAGGTGAATATGAGTCCGTTCATCTATCATGTGATATGTTGAAAAAATGCATCAATAAGA
>NC_061113.1:21162023-21162613 GCF_002878395.1 Capsicum annuum | reverse complement strand
TGGTAAACTTGGAGTTTACTAGAATAAAAGTTCATAAATTGATATGATCGATTGTGACATCTCGAAGATGTGCATGTATTGAAGAACTAGAAGATTCTTCTAGAATTGTTTATGTTGCTTGTTCTCGTGATAAGTTGGTTGGACCAACTAATGTTGGAATTGAATTCCTTAAATCTGGAAAATATAAAAGGTGAATATGAGTCCGTTCATCTATCATGTGATATGTTGAAAAAATGCATCAATAAGATGATCACATGTACATTCATGGTCAACCTACGTTTGACATTCATAAAGTTACTTGTTCAATATAAATTGAGCATAATTTCCAGATTGTCTAATCATGATAATTCATCTTGATGATGATGGTTTAGCATTGAATGCCGTTCATAAATAGCTGAACCATTACTAATGAGAACAAAGTTTCATGTATTGGTATGAAATATGATATATTGCATACAATAGCACTTGTATGCATTAGACTAATATATTATGATTATTTCTTCCCTCTCAATTGGTTCAAGGTCAGGAAACAACTATTCCATTTAATATTTTTAATGTGCGGTATACGATTAATAAATATACTATGATGC
>NC_061113.1:21140477-21159023 GCF_002878395.1 Capsicum annuum | reverse complement strand
TAATATTTTTAATGTGCGGTATACGATTAATAAATATACTATGATGCACAGAGATGGATTCCTAAAAAAAGATAAGGATGTATGTTAGTTTTTCTAATATAAGGGGGAGATTATAAGCAGTTATGAAATATGTTAGGAATTATCATCAGATCCTCATTCAAAAGATAATTCAAGTCAAATACCGAAAGCATCTCATATTTAGCTGCAAGTGCTCCTATTTTGTGTCCTTAAAGGATAAAGTCCATGCATGCGTGAAGCATGATAGACCAATCGGTTCCAAATGAAATAATACTTGAAAAGGGTAAGGAGCAAATAATCATGATAAGAAGGTAATGTGCTCTTGAAGAGCCTACGACACAACACTTCATGAAACCTTATGAGAGGTTTAGGTACCTAAAAATAATAAAGTGATGAGATCTCAAAATGTTATGTCGCATTGTGAATCGATACAAAATAAGAAATCGTCGACGATATTTTTGATACAATATTGACGCAATATTATAAAAGATTATGAGGATCTGAATTTTACGTCAATTTAAACATGATGACGTAGAAATATTTATCAAGTGACTTGAAAAGATGCATTTTAGTAAGCATAAAACTTATTTGATTTGCAGTCCAGACACTTGAAGATGTCACACTTGACATGTTGGATATTGTTACTGGACAAATATCCATATGAAAATCCCTAAAGGATTCAAAATGCCTGAAGCATATAAAGTTTCTGGAAAACTTTTTATTATCCTCATAAGATATAATTTGATGATTTGAGTATAATTGAAACTCTCAGAGAGTTTTCAAAAGCGATAAAGTATTTGCTTAAATGAGAAACATGCAAAAATTGAATAAGGATCCATTCTGACCTCAAGAAAAGAATAAGGATCTCCTTGGTTATGAAATACCATATCTTAGTGCAATTGATGCACTAATGTATTTGCAAATACTATAAGGCCCAATATAACATTTTTTAAGTTAATTTGTTAGCAAGTTTGCAGTACCGATCTTATTGGTCATGCTGATTTTGGATACTTATCTGACCTACATAAAGCTCGGTCTCAAATAGGCTATGTGTTCATATGTATTGATACTGCAATAACTTGGAGATATACAATGCAGTCTATCATAGCCACTTCATCGAATCATGCTGAGATATTAGCTATTCATGAAGCAAGCCGAGAATATGTATGGTTGAGGTCCAAAATACATCTCATTCGAGAGAAATGTGATGTAAAATATGACAATCTATCCACAATTTTATACGAAGATAATGCACCATGCATAGCACATCTTAATGGAGGATTAATAAAATGAGATAGAACGAAACACACTTCATCAAAACTTTTCTACATACATGAGCTACAAAAGAATGGTGATATTAGCGTGCAACAGATTCGTTCAAGTGAAAATGTGGCTGATTTATTCACCAAGTCTTCTCCAATTACAACTTTTAAGAAGATGGTGCATAAAATCGGGATGCAAAAGTTCAAAGATGTTCTCATTAGGGGGAGTTAATCCGCGTTGTACTCTTTTTTTCTTACAAGGTTTTGTCCCATTGGATTTTCTTGTAAAGTTTTTAATGAGACAGCTGATATAAGAGATGTGTACTCTTTTTTCTTCAATAGATTTTTTTTCCTATTGAATTTTTTCTAGTAAGGTTTTAACGAGACATATTATCTATCCAGACATTCAGGGGAGTGTTATAAATATATTTATATTATATTGAATGTCTATCAAAATCTAATGAGATCTAATTGATATCTATCATAAGTATCTGACTTTTAGTCAGAAACTAGGAGTATTTTCCCTATAAATAAAGAATTTGAGAAATAAAAATTACTCTCTCTATTTTCTCTACTCTTATTATTTATTCTTCTTATTTTTTCTTTATATTTCATAACATTACGTTACTTTTTCTTTAAAATGAAAAAACAAAATTTTAATTTGATCACGTAAAAATACTTAGCTTAACAAAAGTATATCACACTTCACGTGAATATCACGTTTATATTGCTATACTATATACGTTTTAAATCAAACAGTGGCAATTTTGTCTTTTTCTTAATGAAAAAAACAGTATAAAAGGAGAGAACGCAGTACACAAAAAGCAAAAGAAAAAAAAGAGAGCCCAAAATGACAAATTTACCCCCGGCTCTCTCACTCGGCATCGGCGGCGGCGGAGGTATCATCGGCGGCGGGGGCATAGGCGGCGCAGGCAACGGCGTCAGTGTCGGAGGTATCGGAGGCGGTGGCGGAGGAGGAACATCGTCGTTGTCTAGAGCGGAAGCTGCAATCGGCGGAGCAGCTAGTGCTTGATCTAAGCAATCCTGAACTTCGTGAAAATGCTCTTCTAGAGCTTTTTAAGGTTTAGTATTTGTTTCTCAATTTCAGAGGTTTATTTTCATGTTTTTGTTTTGCTGTTTGTATCGTTTTATTTATTCTTTTTATAGACTCGTCGTGGCATGATTTTGTGTAATTCAATTATGTAATTACGGCAAAGAGTTTAGGCGTTAGGGTTTTCATGTAAATTGAGCTGAAAAATCTAGATGGAAAATTGGGCTGAAAAATTTAGATGGAAAAATTGAGATGGTAAATTGAGCTGAAAAATTTGGATGGAAAATTGAGATGGCAAATTGAGCTGAAAAATTTAGATGGAAAATTGAGATGGCAAATGAGCTGAAAAATTTAGATGGAAAATTGAAATGGCAAATTGAGGTGAAAAATTTAGATGGCAAATTGAGCTGAAAAGTGTAAGAAAATTGAGATGGTAAATTGAGCTGAAAAATTAAGATGGAAAATTGAGATGGTAAATTGAGCTGAAAAATTTAGATGGAAAATATAGATGTAAAACTGAGCTGAAAAGTTTTGGAAAATTGAGCTGAAAAATATTGTTGTATGGTTTCATTTTATTTTATCTATCGACTCATGGAGGATGATTTTGTATAATTCAGTTAAGGATTACGGTGAAGTTATGTATAATTAAGAGTTTGGGACTTAGGGTTTCTTCTATGTCTTAGGGTTAAAGTTTGAGTCTTTGAGAATAGTAGGAGGATTGAGATACTTGGTTTTGGTGACTATTAGATGCTTATCACTTCGTAGAGTTGAATTGTAATTGTATTCACCGCGAAATTGAGATGGAAAATGACCTTGTCTACGGGCGAATGTACCTCTTAGATGCTTGTTGAGAATAGGAGAAAAATGAAGTTGAGGGGTTAACTTGTTTTGTTTGACTATCGGTTATTCCTTCCATAGATTCGCCGGGAGTGATTTTGTGTAATTCAATTCTGGATTACGGTAAAGTTATGTATAATTGCGAGTTTAGGACTTAGGATTTCTTGGGGTTAAAGTTTGAGAATAGTAGATGAATGGAGATACTTGATTTTGATGACTATAATAGGTATCAAAACCTAGTATTTGTGGTCTTATACTATTCTCAAACTTTAGCCCTAAGATGTGAAAGAAGCTCAAGTCCTAAACTCTCAATTATAGAGAAACTTCACCGCAATCCAGAATCGAATTATACAAGATCATGCCCTAGGAGTTCTTAGAAATAATAAAACAATACGACCTTAAAATGAAACATGGAAGTGAACCTCTTTTTGCTCCTACAATTCTTAACAAGCATAAAATAGGTGCATTGGGCAATCATCAGCATCATTTTCCATCTCAATTTTCGGTGAATCCAGTTAGCCCTAAAACATAGAAGAAGCCCTAAGTCCTAAGCTCTCAATTACACAGAACTTTACTGTAATTTCAGAATTGAGTCTCACAAAATCATGCCCAAGGAGTCCATAGAGAGAGTAAAATGATGCAACAATTCAAACGGAACATGAAAGTAAGTCGTTGAAGTGAGAAGAATAAACCTTAGAATGTTCTAGAAGAGCATTTTCACGAAGATTCTGTTCGACCCCTATATTTCTATTTTGCTGCTCACTTCTCTTCCGCAATGTGCTCATATCTGTGTATATGTGGATCAGCAAATAATTGGCGTTTTGGATTAGTTACCATTTTGTTGTTCTGCTAAAATAAGTATTTAGATTTACCTAAAAACATTTATTGCCTTTGTTTTCCTTTTTCAGAAGAGGGAACTTTTTCCAGGATTTGGCCCCCTTGTTGTGGAACTCATTTGGTACTATCGCTGCACTCCTACGGGTACTTCGAGAAATGTTTCATTATACTTCTGAGTTAGTCTCATCTCTCATCTCTCATCTCTCATCTCTCAGATTCTTGCCCACTGCACATCTCTTTAGTGATTACAGATACTTCAGTCTTCACACTGCACCATTAAAAGTGAGGAATAAAAGGAAGCATCTGTAAGACCTTTTACAACCAAGCTGTCAAGGAAACATCTTAATGACCTTTTGATTGGGTTATTGAGTAAATCACATTGTTAAAATTGAAAATGTGTTGTAGAGTCATATATTGTTTCCCTTAACATCTTGTAGAGTCTTAGGATGATAAAATATGTTGTGAAATTTCTGGTTGGGGTGGGAGTGGGAGCTAGTCTCATGTTGGCCCATGGGGTGCGTCCCTAGTTGTAATTTGCACTTGGCGCATAGCAAGATTGATTTTCCAATAATGGGAACTAGACAGAACGTGTCATTTTCATTGTATGTGTACAAACTGTTTTTAAATCTAATTTCAATTTAACTGTTTTATACCTTGACCAACTTAGATGATAAACAGAAGCTACAATCTGTAGGTGGTTGTATGCTTTATCAGAGCCTATATTATTGGTCCAGTTAAAATAACTCTTTCTACCATGATGAGATTCTGGACTTATATTCTTTCAACTATTTCGCTCATATTTCTTGAACTTTATTGTGGACAATTTCTGTCTAACGTCCTTGTTTCTTTTTTAATTTTACTTATAGCGTGGAAGTTACTAGCTGTTTTTATAAGTTTGTAAACGTTAAATTTTGCTTGTTTGCAGGAGATAGTTTCTATCTACTCTGTTTTGGCGCCGCCAAACCTAACTCCTGCGCAATCCAATATTGTAATGCACTAGCACTTCTTCAGGTATATTAACTTCTTTTCCTTGTGGACTTTCTCTCAATGATTCTTGATGCTTGTCTCTATTATTCTTTCATGTTGGTGATCTTAAAGTAATGAGTTATTGTCATTATATGATTTCTTTTATAATGATTAAATGCCCAACATTAGGTGTAGAAAATTGGATAGGTTTGGGTTTGCGTTATATGTATCAGGAGAGGTGAGGGTGAATGCAACTGACTGGAAGATGTTCAAAATTTTTCTTTTTCCTTGTAAAAAAAATACCTGTTAGCAGTGAAGTAGTTTTGGATTTTATTTCTTTCTTGGAGCATGGCAAGTATCACTTCCAAATATCTGTTGTTATCATATATAAGTGCTTTTAAGATGTAATTATATTCAGAGGCGGAGCCAGGATTTCAACCGAGGGGGTTCAATATTTGAAGAAAACTTAGCGGAAGGGGGTTCAACACCTACTATAGATACATAAAAATATAATTTTAATCATATATAAATGATATATTTTTCCGTCGAAGGGGATTCGGATGAACCCCTACCAAAGGGGCGGGTCCGCCCCTGATTGTATTGTGATAAAGAATGGATCTTGGGCCTAACTCAACCTCAAAAGCTAGCTCAAGAGGTGAGGATTACCCAAGTCCATATAAGTAAACTATCAGTCCATTCCCCAAACAGTGTGGGAATTTTACCCACTTTAACACCCCCTCACGCCCAGGCCCAACTGGCACTGGTGCGTGGACCGGGAGCCTAAACGGGAATGGACCTGACCCTGGCTCTAATACCATGATAAAGAATGGATCTTGGGCCTAACTCAACCTCAAAAGCTAGCTCAAGAGGTGAGGATTACCCAAGTCCATATAAGTAAAATACCAGTCCTTTCCCCAACCCCCAACCAGTGTAGAAATTTTACCCACTCTAACATATTCCCACTATGCCTCTGTTAATTAGGTTTTTTTACTGGTCAAGGTCAAATCTTTTAACCTTCCTATTGAAATAGCTTCTCATCGCTTTCTATTTTGTAGTGCGTAGCCTCTCATCCTGACACTAGAATGTTGTTCCTCAACGGTAATGATTCTCTTCCTCTTTTATTAAAGTTCTCTTATTTGTGTGTCAGTGGTCATAAGCTTGGCTTTCTTTAACTACAAAAAAGCCTTTTCTGACTGTGCTTTTAGGTGGAATGTCGTCGGAAAGCTAGAAAATTGTTGACTATGTTGATTCGCAGTTGCTTGTGAATGCAAATTCTTTTCCATAACAATGGCAGGGACATAAAAATTCTCAACGCTCCTCATACATTTCTTATGCAACCGGCACTTGCTTGGTGCTTTTCACTTTTTTTTTTCAAAATAAAGACCTTTGCTTGACAGTCGCTGATGTCCATAAAGAGGAAGAAATGAAGATTACATGTTTGTGGCCTAAGGTTCTTTGAAGCGCTGACCGATGCAACAACACAAACATGTAGTCTTAGATACCTACCCCAGCCCCATATTATTTTCATGTATAATGCTTTGTAGCCTTCAAAGCTTACAAGTACATTTAAGAAAAAGAAAACAAATAAATGGACTTCATAATCATCATGTGTTCTCGAGATCTGGATAGACTTTTGTGTGATGATAATTGAAATTGTGATCTATCATAGTTGTGATATTTGGTTCTCTCTTTGAATAAATCCTTCTGACAGTTTTCTACTTTGCAGCACATATTCCTTTGTATCTGTACCCTTTTCTTAATACAACAAGCAAGTCTAGACCTTTTGAATATTTGAGGCTTACAAGCTTAGGTGTCATTGGCGCCCTCGTGAAGGTAATAAGTTTACTGTATTTCATGCGTCTCCTTTTCTACTTCCATTGTTAGTATAAAGATTTCATTCATGATCATATCTATCGGGAATGACCAACTATGAAAAAGAAACCATGATTAAATATAATTTCAGGAGCTAAACATGATATTTATGGTATTTTTAAGCTGCCTTAACCATTTTTTTTCTAAAGCTTAAGGTACTTTGTTTCTTTTGGTTTTCTTTGGGCAGGTTGATGACACTGAAGTTATCAGTTTTCTTCTTTCAACAGAGATAATTCCCCTGTGCTTGCGCACGATGGAGATGGGGAGTGAACTATCAAAAACAGTTGGTGCTTCCCCGAAGCCAGTTTCGAATTACATCCTCCCTCAACTTCATTAGATTTTCATGCATCTAAATTATCATTTTGACAGGTTGCAACTTTCATAGTGCAAAAAATTCTTCTTGATGATGTGGGTCTGGATTACATCTGTACCACAGCGGAAAGGTTTTTCGCAGTAGCCCGAGTTTTAGGGAATATAGTTGGTGCACTTGCCGAGCAACCTTCATCAAGGTTGCTTAAAACACATAATTAGGTGCTATCTCCGTCTGTCGGATAATCCAAGGTTAGTTTTCTGTATATCACCATCCCGGTTTTCCTTTCAGCTTTGCTTGTGTGTGATATATCGCAATCCTCTCTGCGCATTCTCATTTTTATGAGGCTAAAGGCGATGTGGCTTATGGCAGGGCGTGTGATGTGCTAAGAACTTGTCTTCCTGATATGCTTAGAGATACCACCTTCAGCAGTTGTCTTCGTGTACGTAATACTTAGCAACATAAGTAGCATTCCTTTTCCGGCATTAGATCGTTGTTGTTTTCTCTGACAACGCGTGGGTTTTTCGCGTGTGTTATCAGGAGGATACAACAACGAGGAGGTGGCTGCAACAATTGCTTCATAACGTTAGCGGGAATCGGGTTGCTCTACAGTCTGGAGGATTTGATCATATGCTTGTGAACTGAATTCATACAACTAGGACTTGAATTAGAACTTCATAGGATCTTTTATTGGTGTATTTAAGGCACATACTTAGGAATGCATTTCTGTGCATATTTTATGTGAATTATTATGAATATTAATCTGTTATTGAACGAATTCATAATAAGTTTCTACAATAAGTTTGTAAATCACTATAAATAATAAAGTATATTTTTTATAAATGGCACTTGCAACTAGAGCTGGACATAAAATATCGAATTACCAAACCGAAAAATTTGGTAATTATTGTCACGACCTGATTTTTTTCAAGTCGTGATGGCGCCTACCTTATCCCCAGTAGGCAAATCAAGCCATAGCTCGGAATACGGGCTAATAGGCAGAAATTAGAAAAGATCACGTATAATGATAACAATAGTAATAACAAGTAACAAATAGAAAGGAAACATATATCATATACTAAAACGAGGGAAGGAAAAGGACCAAACACACAAATGAATCTCTCTCAAGACCTGGTAAGGTCAGTACTAGAGCCAATACTAAAATATACTAGAGTAGTAGATAGAGTCCAAAATATATCCAATATATATAAACCGTCTCGTGTACAAAAGACTAAACTAGAGTAGATAGAGGAGGATTAGCCTCGGACGATAGTAAGCTCATCTTGTTCTGAATCAGTACTGAAAGGTAGGAATCACGTCAATGTCGGCTGCGACTACTCGCATTTGCATCAGGGAAAAGATGCAGAAGTGTAGTATGAGTACCAAAGCAACGGACACTCAGTAGGCATCATCGAACGACTGAGCTCAATACAAAAAAGGTATAACTACAATGTGAGGGCGTAATTGGAGTCATCAGTAAATAGGGATAGAAAGGTAAACAACTACCAAGCTACACTGTAAAGGAATAAATATAAGCGATACAAAAAATAAGTAATGCAGTAATAACGGACAAATCAAACTAACCTAACTGGACCCTCATAAGGCCGCTAGGCACGCTGAAGAAGACAATTAACCCAATCGTACCCCCATAAGCCGATGGGACACACAAGAAGTAATAAAAACAAATATAAATAATTCGTAACTGAACTGATCCCAAGAAATCGTAGTAGTCATCCAGATGTGCACCAGACTTAACTGGCACCAATAGGTAGTAATGAGAGGTCAGATACCGAACTCGAACCGATAGTGATGGATAATAACAAGAGGACACGTGCCAGATTCGAACTGGACACAGTGGGTAATAATGAGAGGCCACATATATAATATACAACATAAATCATAATCAAATGTCGGACTCGAACCGAAACTAAGAGGAACCACAACCATAATCAGATGTCGGACTTGAATCGGAATTCAAAGGAATCACAACCATAATCAGATGCCGGACTCGATCCGGAACTCAAAGGAACCACAATCATAATCAGATGTCGAACTTGTACCGGAACTCAAAGGAACCACAATCGTAATCAGATGCCGACTCGAACCAGAACTCATAGTAACCATACCCAACTGTAATATTAAGATCCATACCATACCATAACAATGTCAACGTGGTATCCAAATTTACAATCAATGACAGAAATAAAGTATATACTGAACCTTAACAGAAGCTAAAATACGTCTAATTACCGTACACATGTCTTAATGGAAAATTTAAGGTTTTACAATTTAATTTCACGTCCTAAAGCGATAGACGCAAGATTATATTTGAAAGACAAAATATCAAAATTTACTGAAACGGATTCCTAATCCGGATAAATAAGACATGTTATATATATCAAGTGGTACGCAACTACAAGTACTTATCCAAAGCTTGCATAATAGTTCACAATAGGGTAAGCATAGGCTACCTGAACGCCAAAGCTTAAATGTCTTTCTACGAAACCTTCAAATAGTGCCCTACTAAAACCCGAGCTTGAACAACTTAATTTCTTTTTGAAAATTAAATACAATGAGTAAATTTATTCTTTAAAACTTAAATTGATAAGCCTTACACCAAGCAGCAGAATATATTGTTTGAGGAAAACAAGGTAACTATTACAATTGTAAGTATTTTTGTCACGAGTTTAGCTAACAATTACTTAAATACCGAGCCATCGCCTAATTCTCCACTAATCATATCCAAATTGTGGCATCCTGCCACTTAGTATCATGGTAAAATAAAGAGAAAAAGCATCAAAAAACCCCCTAAACTTGTCTGTTCAACTTACTTTAACATTTAAACTAAACTTCTACTTATTTACCTCTTAACATTTTTAAAATGTATTAATTTCACACCTTAATATATAATACAACTCTCACAACGGAGAGTGCATCACACTCCAAATTACATAAAAATTCGTTCTTGACTCCAAAAACTAAACTTTTACCTAAAATTTGAGTCTTTCCAAAATGTTGTGCTGAATAAAAGATGATTTATGGAAAGGGAAAAGGGAAAAGGGAAAAGCTCCATTTGGAACAAAGGGTGTTGATGTTGAGGAAAGAAGAAATTTGGGTTCCATGAGGAGTCCCAATTCTTGGTAGAATTATCAAAGGGACAGATTATAAAACATGAAAAAACAACAAGGATTTAAACAGAACTTAGATAGAAAAGGTGACAATTACTGTGTTTAAAATAGGAAAGGATTTGGCGAAGGAGGAGTGGGGTGGGGCTGTTGGCAGGTTTAGGGGTGGGATGGGTGAAGAAGAGGAAATTTTTTTTTTTTTTTTTTATATATATATATATATATATGTATGTATGTATGTATGTATGTATATAATATTAGTATTTTAGTTTAAGTGCTAAAGTGAGTTAAGTGGACAAGTTCATGAGGGGTTTTGATGCATTTTTTCTAAAATAAATATAATATTTTGAATGTACCAAAATTAATTGAAAATTATTTCTAATTAAACCTCTATTATATAATAATAATATTTTAACATATCTAAATTTACTATCTTCGTTTAAAATATTAATACACTATTAAAACTATTATAAAGTAATATAAATATATCATCACTTAAAAAATGTTATCAATATCAAATTTTTTTTAGAAGGATACTAAATTATATTTTTACCAAATGACAATTTAAATCAAATATTTCAAAATATATTAGATATTAATGAAATTCTAAAACAACTGCATGTTAATCGAACTATCAGTCCCAACAAGTCATAAATAACTTGGAACAATTATAAAAAATCTGTGGATACCGAAAATGTATCACGTCAGAAAGTGATGGGTAATTGATCTCCTTATATGTACTTGGGCAATCTTCCCTCATGAGCTAGCTTTTGAGTTTGAGTTAGACCCAAGATCCATTCTTTGTTCACCGATGTTGCACCCCCATATTATAAGAAAGTACGGAAAAGCTTGCTAGAGGTGCTGTCCGCCACGGCCTCTGCAAGTTCCTCTGCCGCTATTCAACAATCCTCGACGAGAAAGTACATTATAGATTTATTTATCATTAACTGATTCTTCTCTTTTGTAAGTGTTTAGCTTATATGTATCTACTTCACATTGTTCCGTAGTTTAAGTTTTGTTGCAATTGCTCCCTCTGCTCAAAATGATTGTCACTTTTCATTTCTCGAGAGCTAGTTTCGCTAATCTCGAAGCTAAATTGGACTAGATTAATACAATATTTTAAAATTAAAATTTAAATATTCAAATACTATCAAAAGTACTACAAGTTGCAAATCTCCTTTATCGGTGAAGAGATATATCTTAAAATGTTGGTCAAAGTTCATATAGTTTAACTCTTGAAAGCGAATAGTGGCAAGTATTCTGGGACTGGGGTGTGGGGTGGAGGGAGTATCTATCAAGCAAAGAGGTGTTTATTAAGCGTCGAATAGAGAGTGTATAGAAGTAAACATTTAAAGAAAAAGACTAATCCACCTATTGATGGCACTGGTTAGATATTGACCTGTGCCTCGTGTATTAATGTTGAAAATTTTGAAAAATGGATAAATAATCCCTTGAGAATAGAGTGTAAAAGAATGTCCGTACAGTTAAAGCGTGTAATAGGCTTTTCCGAATTAGTTTAAGTGGGTAATTTGTGTATTATACTGTTTATACATGAAGGAAGGGGGATGACCATTTACCTCATGATATTATAAAAGAAGGTATTCCCTTTTTACACTTTAAGGTCTTTAAAAATGTATATATATAGAGAGAGATAAATGCTCAAAGTATAATGTGGCCGTCTAAGTTGTGGAGGACTCCTCCATGTTAGAGAGTAACTTCCTTTATAAAAGTAAACAAAATAGAAAATATGAACTTGGGAGAACTCCTCCCAATTATTATATGGATTGATCATATAAGCAAGTTTCCAAAAATTACGAAAGGAATTTAATCTAAAAATTTCTTTGGTTTGGCTTGTCTAGTTTTGAAATCTGACACTTGCATCTTATCCAATATGTATGTCCCTTTTGCTTCATTCTGTAAGTCTTTAAAGTTTTAAGGTCGTACTTGTTTCAGATAGTAAAGATTCCAGTTAGCCATTGCATATGACACTTCATTTGCCTTTGGTAACAGTTTGTCATCGCGTATTTTCTAGCACAAGATCGTCAACTGATTACAATAGTTTTTTAGAGAAATTACGATAGAGAAAACTTTGAATTTGTGCGTAGGTGAAGGAATTCATGACAACAGTGCAACATGAGGGGATGAAGGACTGATAAAAGCGCCAAAGGTTCTTGCAGACATTGTGGGGTTGGTAATGGGGTCTGTATATTTGGATTGCTCCTTTGATGTGAATGTTTTTTGGGTGGTCAGTTTCTTTCATACTATTTAAGTATGTGTTGGCCATGAATCTTATAAGAACTTTATTTTGTTTTCTTTCTAGATTGAGATTACCAGTGTATCAATCAACTATGCCTGAATCTTAATTAGTTAGGTTGGGTCTATGAGTTCTCTATACTTCTTTGGATTTCTATTATAACTTGACAATAATTATGAGGAATTAAAGAGTTGAGTCTTGCCGGCTTATTGGTTATTAGTAAGTGTATATAATGTACAGCCTCAGTGCTAGCATACAAGGGGCTTTAATTGTTATTTATCGAACCCATTTTCATGCAAAGCTAAGGCTGTGTACGATACACCCTTGTGGTGGGGCCCTTCTCCGGACACCGCGCATAGCGGTAGCTTTAGTGCACCGGGCTGCCCTTTTTTTTTAATTTCATGAAAAGCTAGTTATCCTAGTAAACCTTGCATCAAATTGACTCAAGTCATACGTCTGTTTCATGTTTTAGTGATTTTTGCTGCAAGCAAAGTGGTGCCTGTGCAGTCATTATGTATGCTTGTTAATTTTTAGAGGTAAAACATCTTTCCTCTAGAAATGTGTTGTGTTATTTACCAATCGCAGTTGGATGTCCCGGGGCGAGGAGCGACAGATGTAGGCCGAGGAAGTATTGGGAAGAGGTGATTAGATAGGATTTGACTCATCTTCAACTTACCGAGACATGACTTTAGATAGGAGGATATGGAGGTCGCATATAAGGATTGAAGGTTGGTAGGTAGTGTATGTTGTCTCAATTTTAGTCTATTCTTGTAGAGTTTGTAGTCTTTAGCTTGGTGGTAGAGCGCCATGTCTGATCTCTATCGTATGATTGGCCTACTCATGTAGTCTTTGGATTTTGGTCTATATGATCATTTGTTATTTACTATATTTAAGTGGTCGCACCTTATTAGATGTTATAGATTCTTTGTGTATATTCTCTACAATCTACATTACTCTCATATTAGTTGTCATGTTTTTCTTCACTGCCATTTTTCCTTCCAGTTAGTACTCCGATTTGCTTCTCTTGAGTCGAGGGCCTTTCGAAAACCGTCTCTCTACCTTCAAGAGGTAGAGGTAAGTTCTGTGCACACACTATCCTTCTCAGACCCCACTTTGTGGGAATTCACTGGGTATGTTGATGTATTAAATCACTACTTAATATGAAACAAACGAAACGGAGGTAGTAATGAAATGCTTGAACCACAATTAAAATTCAAAATGCAACAAGCATGTTTAGGAAATAAATGGTAGTACTGCAATCTATGTAGTAGGGATTAATTGTCTAATAGTATTTTGCTTGAAAACTTCTTGATGAAGATTAAACAATAACAAATTATGTGGGGTAAGGGGGTTCATGAGGGCGGATCGAAAACAACAAATTTTGTAGGGGTGGGGGGTTGAAGTAAAAACGATGAAGTTGCACAAAACCAGAGGTAACAGATGAAAATTTGGTTGGATTCCCTTTTTTTCCTTCACACTTTCGGTAGAGGGTCGAGGTTAGTTGACACATGTCATTGTGAATAACACTCTTTTTGCCCAAATCTGACCATTTTCACTTCTCAGTGATTTGAGTGGAAAATTGGGTGCTTATGGGTCTTTTGCCATTACAGGTTGGTGATATAAGGACAAGGACCATTTATGTTTGTTAGATTAGAATTTTTTTCTTTTTATGAAATTATTAATTTTGAGATTGCGGGGCGGGTTGTAGTCTTTGGGGGTAGAAATATAAAAGGAGAAAAAAAAAGGTAAAGTGAGTGATAGGAAGGGATACGATTAAGGTAAAAATGGCAAAAACCGTACCTCTATCTCTCTCAGTTGGCGGTGGCAGCAGAGGAGGAGCATCATCGTCGTCTCATGGTGGTGGAGCCTCGATTACTATGGATCACCAAATGCAAGTTGCTGAACAACTTGTTCTCAATCTTCGTTACCACGTTCGTCGTGAACGCGCTCTTCTAGAACTTTCTAAGGTTTATTCTTCTCATTTCAATGATTTACTTTCAGGTTTCTCTTAAACTATCAATTGAGACTTTAATTTCACTTCAGTTAAATGATAGAGCATGATTTTTGAATAATTTGATTCTGGAAGTTTCTTTTTAATAGAGAATTTAGGAGTTAGGATTTTTTTTACCTCTTAGGGCTAAAGTTTAAGAATAATTTTTGAATAATTTTACTTGCAGATTCTAGATTTTGATGACTATTACTTTAGAGTGTTGAATTGTTATTGGATTTCGCTGAAAATTTAGATGAAAAATGACACTGACGACTTGTTTTTCTTTTCCAGAAGAGGGAACTTTTCCATGATTTGGCCCCCTTGTTGTGCAACTCATTTGGTACTTCCGTTGTACTCCTACAGGTACTTCGAGAAATGTTTCATTATAATTCTAAAGTTTATCTCATCTATCATCTCTCTGATGCTTGCACTTGGCTGCCCTTTATCCTTTTAATCTCATCTCCCATATGCACATGAATGCTAAAGTACCACTCTGCACTGTAATTCCAGCATTTCTTCAGTGATTACAGATGATTCACACTGCACCATTGAAAGTGAGGAATATAAGGAAGCATTGAATGACCTTTACAACAAAGTTGTCTAGGAAACATCTTAATGACCTTTTTGATTGGGTTACTGATGTATTCAAATGGTTAAAATTGAAAATGTCTTGTAGAGTTCTAGTTTTTTTAGAAAAATATTTGTACGGATGATAAAAGAGTTTTGTGAAATTTCTGGCTAGTCCCACATTGGTCCATGGGTGCGTCCCTTGTTGTAATTTGTAGTCAGCTCATAGCAAGGTTGATTGTTTAATAATGGAAACTAGACAATGTATGCCATTTTCATTGTATATGTTGGGTTGCTTTATAACATAAATGAAATCAAATGATTTGGAGTAAAATGGAATTCCAGTGTGCTTTTCCATATTTGTAGGTTGTAGATATAGATTGAACAGATGATGGAGCTAGAATCCCACTTCGAGGAGACATTAACTCAAAAAAGAAAAAAGAAAAATCACCACCACGAGGAGAAACTATTCTATTATTTAAATCTAATCTCAGTTTAATGTTTTTATACCTTGGCCCAACTTAGATGGTAAAGAGAAGCTACTATATCAGAGCCAGCATCTATTGATTCTGTTTAAATTAACTCTTTCTACCATGAGGAGATTTTGGACTTCTATTCTCTCAGCTATTTACTTGTATTTCTTGAACTTCTATTGTAGACATTTTCTGTCCAACTATTTGATTTTTATCCCTTAAGACTTATAGCGTGGAAGTTACTAGTTATTTTTGTAAGTCTGTAAATGTTACTATGCATGTTTGCAGGAGTTAATTTCTATATACCCCTTTTTGACACCGCCAAACCTGACTCCTGCACAATCAAATAGAGTTTGTAATGTACTAGCACTTCTTCAGGTATATAAACTTATTTTCCTTCTTTACTTTTACTCGGTGATTACCGATACTGTTTCTGCTATTCATTCTTGTTTGTGATATTTGAAGTAATGAGTTATTGTCATTATATGATTTCTTTATAATGATTAAATGTTTGCATTATGTGCAGAAAATTGAATATGTTTGGGGTTGTGTTATATGTATCAGGTGGGTTGGTGCTCACATTTTTTAACTTTCTCTTGTAAAAAAACTTGTAGTAAAGTATTTTAAACTTTTATTTCTTTTTTGGAGCTTGGCAGGTATCACTTCTAAATATCTGCTGTTATTATAGTATAAGTGCTTTGAGATTAAATTATTTTCACTTTTGCTGGTCAAGGTCAAATCTTCCTTCCTTCCCACTGAAATAGTTTTTCATTGCTTTCTATTTTGCAATGTGTAGCCTCTCATCCGGACACCAAAATGTCATTACTCAGTGGTAAAGATTCTCTTATCTGTTTGTCAATGGCAATAAGCTTTGCCTTGAAAAACTAGAATATCGTTGCCTATGTTGATTTACTTCTTTTCCATAGCAATTACACGAACACAAAAATCTCAGCACTCCTCATAGTTACATCTCTTATTCCACAGGCACTCCGCTTAGTGAATTTCACTTAATAAAACTCTTATTTACTGGTCAAAAATAATTCTACAGTCACAAGTCAAAGATTATGATCCAATTAGTATCAAGTTAATGTCGGTTTGCATTCGTTTGATAAATCTTTGGAGGATAATTAGAATTTGATTTACATATAAAGACCTTATATTTGGATTCATCTTATCCATTACTTGTGATATATGGTTTCCCTTGAATAAATCCTTCTGACAGCTTTCTTCTTTGCAGCAAGTATTCCTTTGTATTTGTACCCTTTTCTTGTTACAAGAAGCAAGTCTAGACCTTTTGAATATTTGAGGCTTTCTAGCTTAGGTGTCATTGGCGCCCTCGTGAAGGTAATAAGTCTACTAAACTTCATGCGTCTCTTTTCTAATTTTATCGTTCATATAAAGATTTCATTCATGATCATATCTACTGGGGATGACCACATATGAAAAGGAAACCATGATTAGTTTTAATATCAGTAGCTAAAGATGCTATTTTTGGCATTTTTAACCTACCGTAATAAATTGTTTTTCTGAAGCCACTTTATTTCTTTTGATTTTCTCTGCGTAGGCAGATGATACTGAAGTTATCCGTGCTCTTCTTTCACCAGAGATAATTCTGAGTTTCCTGCGCTCGATGGACATTGGATGTGAACTATCCAAAACAGTTAGTGCTTCTCCAAAGCCTGTTTCCAGTTTCATCTGCCCTCGACTTAAATAGATTTGCATGCATCTAATTTAATGCCGATAGGTTGCAACTTTCATTCTGCAAAAATTGCTTCTAGATGATGTGGGTCTGGATTACATCTGTACCAGAGCGGTAAAGTTTTTTGATGTAGCGCAAGTTTTAGGGAATATGGTTGGTGAACTTGTTGAACAACCTTCATCTAGATTGCTAAAATACATAATTAGATGCTATCTTCGTCTGTCGGATAATCAAAGGTTAGTTTTTTGTCTATCACCATCCTGATTTTCCTTTCAACTTCTTATGCGTGATATATCACAATCCTCTATGGGCTTTCTATATATCGAAGGCTAAAGGTGATGTGCATGGCTTATGGCAGGGCATGTGATGCACTGAGAACTTGTCTTCCCGATATGCTTAGAGATACCACCTTCAACAGTTGTCTTCGCGTACGTAATACTTGGCCCCCCACCCCCCACCCCCACTCTCCCCTCCTGTGCTTCTCCGTTAGTGATCAGGAAGCATTTATTTTCTGGCCACACACTTACTTTTTCTGGCCATGAGTGGTTTTCTCGTGTTATGTTATCAGGAGGATCCAGTGACGAGGATGTGGCTGCAAGAATTGCTTCAAAAAGTCAATGGGAATCTGGTTGCTCTACAAACTGGAGGATCATTGAACCGAATTCATTAAACTATGATATAAGTTAGGAATTTTTGGTGTCTTTATAGTGCATATTTGGAGTGCATTCTGTACTCATGGGAGTTGGGTATTGTTGGGTGTTTATTTAAGGTGTATGTCATGCATTTCTGTATTTATAGGAGTTTGTGTGTGTTGGAATATTTAAGGTCTGTTTGGAATGTACTACTCTGCTCATATGTTTATTTATGCAGCACATTATGTGAATTGTTACTGGGGCACCTTAAATCTAGATTCGCGTGGGGGGTCAACTTAATCCTGCGGGTCAAACAACCCCTTATTATTAATAGAGAAGGAGAGCCCTTCTAGTGTTTAAGGACGTGGTTTAGTGATAAATCACAAGGTTTTGTTTTTAATGAAGGCAAAAAATACTAGTTCATTTTATGCTATTTATCTAAGTTTTGATTTGACAAATTTACTTAAGAGTGAGTAATCCATGTTCTTTAAGGTAAAAGAAAGAAAATCATGAAAAGATCACAATTTAAATTTTGATGGGCAAAGTTAGTGATACCTATACGGGTAACAGGATTGATTTCTTGGTGTGATGATTTGAAATTATTCTATCTTAATCATATATTTTATGTTAAAGCCGTTAGAAATTAAAAGAAA
>NC_061113.1:21117213-21137477 GCF_002878395.1 Capsicum annuum | reverse complement strand
GGGGTTCTATTATCCCCCTATATTTTTTTTAGTCGGACCTTTTTAAATTGGAAATTAACCCCCCCCCCCCCCCCCCCCCTCCAAAACGTATACCTAATTTTTTAGGTGGAAAGTGTAGTACACGCTTTTTATCTTCTCCATTTTATTACTTTTCATCATTTTTTCACCATTACAACCATATTAAAGATTTAACAACTCAAATTCATCCTATAAATCAAATTCCAAATAATTTCATTGAGTCAATTTTAAATTCCAAGTCTATTCTTATCACACAAGTTTTCAAATTCAATTTCTAGTTTCAAACTTTGAATTCCATTGAGTTTAATCAAAAATTTTCTTGCACATTGAATTTATATGAATCCACTTGAATTCCAGTTTACGTATAAAAAAATATACATTGAATTCCATTTCTTCCATTTCCAAATTCCATTTCCAAACATACATAATTTTCTTCATCCGGGTCCCCAAAAGTTTTCAAATTTCATTTTCAAATTACGCCAACTCAATTGAATATTCCATTGAGATTCAAATTCCAAATCCATTCCAACTCAAATTTCTTGAAAACCTTCTTCAACAAACTTTTAAAACTTTCTTCAACAAACTTTCTTAAACTCAAAACTCCAAACTTTCTTCCATTGACTTTTCAGTTTCAATGACGGAATCTTCAAGAATAGAAATTGAAACGGAACGAAATGGACTGCAACAAAGAGGAAGAAGAAACTGAAACTCAAGAATCAAGAAGAAAGAAAAACTTTAAATAAATAAAAATATAAAACTTTAAATAATTATAAAATTAAGGGGTTGTTTGGCAAAAAAAAAAGAGTTTAAAACCTTTCTAGCACTGTTCACGTGCTTAATGAGCGTGACTAACACGCAATGTGCCAAGTGGAAGATATATGCCATTAAAATACGAAAAAAAAGTTTGGGGGGTAATAGGACCCCCGCAAAGTTCAGTATGCTCAACTGGTAATCCGGTCAAACTTCAGGTATTTTTATAAGTATTCTCCCTATAATAATCAAAAACATATACAACATAAAAGATTTAAATGAAAAACTTTCATTCACTTCAAAATACTATAGCAGAACATAAGTTTCAAAAACTGTTGCACTAATTTACTGTCAACATCCAGTTAAATTTTGTCATATACAAAATGAAATAAAATCATCAACCATCAAACTTTAAATACTTCTGTGACACTTGTTATTTTGCTTTCCCTAATAGGCTTCAATGGTGCTTCGTCGTCACTCTGGGCTCTTCCTTCTTATTTTCTCTTACCTTAGTCCCAGAATAGTGAAACATATCTTGTATGAAGTACGTTGGGATTGAACTCAACGGAAGAAACGCCTTGACCATAAGAAAAACACTTTGCATATGTAACCATATACAGTCCACAGCCCCTACAAAAAAATATTAAATAATAATTAAAATATATTTTGTACAAACTTACAAACTTGATATATATATATATATATATATATATATTATATATATATATATATATATATATATATATATATATATTAAAATACTTACAAGCTTCCACTTGATTGTTGAGGCAAATCATTAACAAAACACACATAAAAAAGGTCTTGCATATCTTTACCTTTGTATCTTGAATGATTATCAAAAAAGTCTTTGGTTAATGTTGCTTGTAAACTTTCCTCAATATCATGGTCACTGTAACAACACATATGTGGTGCAAATTTTAAAAATTTTCTTGTCATGAATATTTCATCACACGACACCTATACAATAAAAATTTACAGCTTAGAACACGTTAAAAACAACAAACACACTCAACACTTCATAAAAATATATATAAATATGCATATGTATATTGAACAGAAAAAAATACAATACCAGCATTACACAAAAATACATATGAAAGTGCATATATATATATATACAAATACAAATATTTTCATATACCTTAAATGTATATTGAACAGAACAAAAATATAATACCAACATTACACAAAAATACAGATGAAAGTGCATATGTATATATAAAAATACAAATATTTTCATAGACCTTAAATATATATTGAACAGAACAAAAATATAATATCATCATTACACAAAAATACATATGAAAGTGCATATGCATACACAAAAATAAAAAATATTTTCATGTACCTTAAATGTATATTTAATCAGTCATATTAAAAATACAAATTTGTATATATACCGAACTTATATATGCTGTATTGAAAAAATATTTGAAAATGTATTTGTATTTCAACAAAGACAAATACGTCCATATCCCCAACTGTATATTTAAACAATCAGAATACCCAAATATATATTTCAACATTAATATGTACTTAAAATACATGACAAATAAAAAAAATACATATAAGCAAATACCTCTTCATAAATATATAAATGTATTTTTAATACATGCAAATTTGTATATGTATTTAACATGAAAATACCTATGAATATATATTATTCCAAAATATATATTTAAGCTAACAGCTTCACCAACAGTATATTTCAACAATCATAATGTCTCTAAATACATATCAGTAAACGAAAAACATATACACAGAATACATACCTCTTCCTCATTATCTTCTTCCGATTCATAAGAAGAAGAGTTTTCAACATCATCATTTAAAACATTGTTTGAGTCCACAATTTCTTTTATTTTTCTTTTCTTCTGAATTATTTTGTAATTTTGGGGCTTTTGGAGGAGTTTTTTTCAACCGTTTTTTTTTTTCAAAATATCAGCCATCTTCACTTGGTCGTTACGAAATTTGGACCTAACCTTGTTGATACTTACTAATTTCTTCGACTGTATAGGAATTGAAACAACGTTAAAAACTTCGTCTTGAGTTAATCCAAGACTAAATGATGATGCATTATCAGACAGTAAATTAATAGGTGGTATACCCCTATTTGTTCTTTTTTTGATGTGTGTTCTGCCATTAAAGCATAAAAACCTCAAACTCGACGTTGATAATGATTTGCAATACCAAAAAAAAAAAAAAAATACATTGTGAAATATATAACTTGCAAATAACTGAAATTTAATATTTACCAGAAATTGTGGAACACAATCCTTATCAAAACGTAAAAAAAAATGTGAGAAAGGAAAAAATTTGAATAAGAAATCTGAGGGAAAAGGTAAAGTTAAAGGAAATAGAAAGAGTGTAATAAGAAGTGACGTAAAAAGTGCAACCTTATACATGATAATTTGTAAAAGTGGGGGATACACTTAAAATAATACTACTATTTTGCTACACAATGTAATTTCATAAAAGTGTTGCTAGTATGTTACTTCCCGTAGTTTTTCCAAGAAAATATAAGCTACGGAGAACAAAATATAGGACCCGAATGGGGTCACTTTGTCCTCAAATATAGAACCATCATATGTTACCTGAAAGCCATCCTAAAAGGTTACCTACTACTATTATTACTAAACCATTGTCTTATAAGAGAGTTTCAAACTCTTTTCATTCCATGAATCGCATATTGTTACTTAAGCCGACGGTCTATCGGAAACAACCTCTCAACCTACCAAGGCAGGGTCCGGTCGATGTACATTACCCTTCTCAGACTCCACTTATGGAATTACACTGGGTATATTATTGTGGTATCGCATGTTGAATCCATAGTGTTGTCATAGAGTTTAGCAGAAACATCATTCTTATCTCATCATCACTTCCTAGTTCAAACTACCCATTGATAGTTAGATACCCAAACTGCAAATGATATAATCTAGCTCCCATTTAATTGCAGAGTATTTGAAGCATTCAATCTTTTAATAGCTAGATAAATTTACGAATCAAGAAATTTAGAGTAAGAAAACTGACAGACTCTCAATGTGAAGTCGCCTTAACCCTGTTATATACCTTTATTTTATTAGCTCCGTAGACCTGAACTAACTGCAAGCTCATATTTTTATCTAAGATGTTCTATAGGATCCTGGAAGATATAGGAATTGCTCAAATTAAGCGTGAGATGTTACAAAACAGAGCTTTTCTACAATAGTTGCAGAACTGAAGAAGGTAATATAGACAGCTATGACAAATGAGAGCCATGTCAAAATTTTACGAATCCTGAAACCATGTCTACTTGTTTTTTGCTGATAAGGTAAAGGTTTATTGACTAAGTACCAAAATAAAAAGTGAAACCACATCTACTTGTGCTACCGAAATAAAAAGGTGTAAAATTTCTATTCTATCAAGTCAATTAAAGCACACTCAGCTAAAGCAATTTACCACCAAAGAATATGGCCAGGTTGATGAGATCCCCTATACTTCCAAAGGAAGGTGTGGGGGTAACATTTGCGTAGAGTCCATCCTTCCCAAACCCCACTTGGATATGTTGTCGTTGAATATGGTGGGATTGACCATAGATTGATTCAAGATTTGAAGTTTAAGGTCCCAAAGTTTATGTAAAATTATAGTGAATTCTCAACGAACATACATGCTGAAGATAATAGTCCGAACCTAATGCTGAATTCATTACCTTACTGGTGAAATTTAAAACCTTTTAAACCAGTAAGCCACAACAGCAAGGGAAAGTAGGACAACAAAATAGATTATAATCATTTCAATGTGATGCTAGAGAAACAGAAAATTAGCTAACCATAAACAAATTAGCAATCCTTAATTGATTAACTTAACGCAACATGAATAAGACTGGCTTGCATTTTACAGGCTAAGGTCCATTGAAAATGACAACACTGGCCTTCTCCAATTTACTAATAATCCATATGTAATTTGGTCAGTCAAACAAACGACTACCCGAACTGATACAGGAGCAATTCCATATTTAACAACATACAACTGATACAGGAGCCAATTAATTACATATTCAAATTCTGAGAACAAAGCGTCTAATTGATATCAGCTGGACTTGAACAAATTCTCAGTAACTGAATGGAAAAAGAATGGACCAAATTTCCTACTGTGTCGGAACTACTAATAGAACTGTTGGTAGTGATACTGTTGATCATGACCTGAATCTAGATTGTAATTGTGTGATTCCAAGGAACTTCTGAGGCGCCAGCCTTCAGGTTCATTCAGGAACTGATTTGACTCTATATAACTCCGGAGATTCACAAGAACTTTGGTCAACTTTGCGTCGCCTCGGTCTTTCAATGCAGTTAGAAAATCTTTAGCAATGATATCCAGCAGCTTTCTGAATTGTGTTTTATATCTTCTGTGTAGAGAAAAACCTGCCATCTGGTAACCAAGACATTTTCTTTCAATTAACTCCTACCCATATTTCATCAACTTTAAAGGAACTAAGAGCTTTTTTAACTTACTTCAAGAAAAGCCTGCAATGCAGCTGCAGTGTATAAATTTGCAGGGAAGACATTTAAGAATCTAGCAATCCATGCCCAACCTTCTCTGAGGCCATGCAAGTTTTGGCAGCCCTCAACTTCTGTCTGCCATAAAATGCAGTTTACTACTAAATCAGTTACTATATGAAATGAGTAAGGGGAAAAAAGCAATTTTGGTCAGTGAAATATTGTGAGATGTTTCCTCGTACTACTGCCCGAGCACATCTGACTTCCAATTAAACATAATGAGCAGTTTTAGTCCAATCACCAAATTTAGCGGGAAGTCATATTCAACTAAAGGATAATAGTTTGGGATTCTGTCATTTCTCCATCAAACCTCAGGCAAAAGAAGCTCTGCACCAAAAATCCCCTTAACAAAATTCCTAAACGTGATGACAGATATTAGTTTTGCTAAGCACAATCAAATGGCTTTGATCATTTCTGGCCGCATACATCTCTGTTTATAACCTGTAGTATTGGTACCTAATATTGCAAAAAAGACATCTTGTCCAGAATGTTTCCTGCTCTGATGAAGTTGGTTGTGCTTGTGGGCGATGATTCAGATAATTAACCGAGTAGCAAAACCAGTTGGCATATTTTAGTCTAACTGGAAGATTTCGATTGACCTGATGAGATAGCGGCTTTGCTGCTGTAACCTCGAATAAATTCTACACTCTTATCATACTAGTTTGTTTTTTTTTTTTTGATAAACATGGTGTCTGAGCCAGCTTTTGCGCACCTCAACTAAATCCATGGATTACCAGCAACAGATACCAGGTAATTCCGGCCACCAAGGCTAGGACTCTCTTGTTTTGGTGAAGTATAAGCACAATCTTCAATATTGGATCTTGATGGTCACTTCGTCAACCTGAGGGAACCATAGCAATCCATTTCTAGCTCAACTCTACCGCTTTGATCTAAACAGTGAACATTAGAGACAACAAGTAGTTGGGATATTGCTCTACAGTTGAGGATAAAATCCTTCAGTTTTCAGGCAACCATTCGAGTCCCTTCAAAGTCAGTATTCTGTGTTTTCTTCTAACAAAGCTCTTTAACCCTCGGGGCTTCATTTGTTGCACTTTGTAACAAATCTCAATCAATATCAACCAGTAAGGTACACCACTCATGCATACAAAAGTCCCCCAAAAGTCCCCCACTTATATTCGTCATGCTCAATTTATGTCCCTTTCACTAGGAGCGACGGAGGAAGATGGGCTTATCACACAGCCGATGGCTTCTTATTGATGTAGAGAATGAATTAAGCACTGACCACTCTAAATATCATACAGTTGGAGATGTTTACGTAATTATCACTTTGAAGGACAGGCATATTCTCTAAGACATCTGATCTCTTTTTGGAGGCTTTAAAGGAAACCTAACAAGAAACTGAAACCACAACTCTAAAAGAACAAATTATGATGATGATATGTTTATTTGGTATTCCCTTTATTATCAAGTTTATTTGGTATTCCCTTTATTATCAAAGTTGAAAGGATCAATGCATAGGAACTGCTGATGTTGCTGCTGACATGAGGTGGATAAATGGCTAGGTTGATGGAGAAACTACAGAACCCAAATATATGTCCGTTAGTAGAACAACATTTGTTAGTTCTAACAAATGACTGGACTAGAGGAGCACATTCTGTTTCATTTGTCAGATATGCTTACACGAATAATCCATGGACTAAAAGCAGAATAAAGCAATAGCTCAGACCAAAACCCTTATCTTCCAAACGGAGTAAGATACACGAGGGCATCAGCAACATAAGCATTGAGGATTTCTTGAGGATAAAAGTAACAAATGTCTAAGCAACTGACCTGAACAAGAGCACCATATAATTTCATGTATGCACTTAAGCGATCCACATAACTATCAGTACTTTCTATCTTCCCATCTTCCTCTGCATAGCCAATAGCTTTGTAATAAGCTTCTTTACTCTGGAAGGCTGCCTGAAGTGAAAGAACACATCAAAGTTATTTATGTGGAGGTAGAAAAATATGTTGTAAACCATGGGATGAAGAAACTTAACGGGTGTCTGGAGACAAGTTCTGTTTTCAGCACTTACTGAAAGCAAAATCATGCTACAAGACAATCAAGTAAAAGAAATCCCAGAAAGGACAAAATAGTAAGACATGTTGATGTCAAACGGGTAATACTAAGGTAAACACCAAGGTTGATTACCTCTGAGTAAACAATGTACTTAGGAACTGTGAAAATGCAAACTTTGTTCAACTCAGCTATGAGAATATCCATGGCAAGAGGGACCTGCAATGAAAAGCAAACCAATACGTAAGGATGCTAATCTTTACATTAGTTAGTACTTTCTGATCCGCACTCGTGATCCTTTTCCAAACACTTAAGTTCTCCGTCCTAAATTAAACCTTTTTATGTTGTTTAACAGTTATAGAGCCCTTCCCACACAATCAATACTGCCTCTCAATTCCCTTCGTTTTTTTTAAATAGGTTAAGACATTTTATTAATAAAGGTTCAACACAAAGCTAGTACAGAGACAGAGTCCAGCATCCAAATATTTATTTAAAACTGGATAAAGGTAATTTCCCTTTGGCTAGAAATTCCTAACTTCTATTTTAAATTCGAAGATATTCCCCTTTATTTTATGCAATTCACCTTTTGAGCTCAGTTATGAATATTGTGTTTAGATAGAAAATAAAAAATTTGCTTGTGGTGGTTTTAAAAATTTAGCTTCAGGTTTGTGTTTTAATTCGTTCTTTTGGTAAAAGATATCATATTCCTAAGAGCTTTGAAGCCTTCAAATGGGTGAAAATTACATATCTTGTTGAAGAAAAAAAGAAAATGGTGCCTTAAGTGTAAAGTGGAGAATGTGACCAGCAATTAACCAATCACTTTACTAGAGGAGCGGCTGGCTTGACAATTCGCGGCCCCAATTTGTTTTGGTTCAGGAGAAGATTGTTTAATTTAGAAAGGTTGTATGGAAAAACATGCACCCCCCAATGAGAAGTCAAAATATGATATTTGAACTAGGATTGAGGCGAGACTGGTTTTCGATGAAGCACTTCAGTATTTTACTCCTTGCTAATGAAGGAACAAAAAACCTTTTATTGCTTTCTTTTCAGTTATTGACATCAATCTCCTACTTAACTATCATGGACCTATAATAGCAAGATGACTAAGAACAATACCACAATTACCTTTGATGTAACCTGGACAATTACACGACCATAAGCATAAACAGCACTGTTAAAGCTTCCTGTAGGGTTCACACACAGGGACACCACCTATAAAATTGAAAACCAGAATCACAGTAAATACCCCTTATATGTTTACACAAAGCTCCAATAGTAGAATATATTCAATATACACAACTCAACTGCTACATCCAGAACCCGCAATTTTCTACAAGCATAAGAACATGCAAACCCCCACATCATCCCCCACCCCTTCCCGAAAAGAGAAAAGGAGAAAGAAAAAGAAGCAAAAACGTCATGAGACACTGAAAGACGAAACCCCTGTTAGAGAACTCTTTCAGAACTTTACCTTCTGCGCAAACATTGCAATGCTGATGGATTGTGGACATGTCGAATCACTAATTAGCTTAATTAATTCAACTGCTTTCACTCTGCATAGAGAAAAGTATTATATACATATCAAATGGAATACAGAGCTTCCATCTCTTTGAAGTTTATTCCAAAAAATGGTTTGAAAATGCATGTCAAAGCAACTAAAAGCATGACATAAATATGGTAGATAGATAATCATTTCGGGGGAAAAAAAAAGCCATACGAAATGGGGTTAATAATCCAAGAAAACAGATACCTGACAGTTTCTTTTGAACCAGTGATAGTTTTGATTCGTCTAGCTATTTCCATTTCAAATTTTCGATAAGCCTGTTAGGAACAGAGAATTTTTGTTAAACTAAAGAATATCAGAATTTTATTTTTTGATCAAATAAAAACATTTTCAGTCATAAACATGGTCAAAACTGGTTGTCTTGTCTACAAGTGAATACCAAAAGGTAAAAGAATCTACAAAATATGATTATCCACAACCTCCATCCAATCCTCTATATGACAAGGAGTTTTCTGATTACACCAAAAGAAATAAAGAAATGGAGATGACTACTCAACCAAGAAAAACTCAACTCTACACCTTCAAAAGCTCTCCTACTTCTCTCTCTCCACACCACCCACATCAACGCAAGTGGAACCATGTGCCAAGCCCATCGTCTCCTCCTTCTCCCACCCTTCCAACCACCAAATCTTTCACTGTTTTTGGCATTGCCTACAAAGTGCCAAACCACCTAAGCATATCCTAGCATAACCTCATTTTTAGCCCGCAATGAAGTAAAAGATGATCCACGTCCTCAGCCGCCTCGTTACACATGTAACACCAACTACCACAGAAAACTTTTCACTTTGTAAGATTTTCCATTGTCAACATCACCTCACTAGTGACTAACCAAATGAAGAAACATACTATCCTTGGCATCCTTGGAACCCATATTGCATTAAATGGGAATTCAACCTTGTCCCTAACTAAAAGTTTCTCATAGAAGGACTTCGTATTGACCAATACATTGTTTCCCAGGAACGCCACCAAACATCGGGATTATCCACCAGACTGACTTTCCTATGCAGTAAGGCAAACTTGAAGCTCACTCCTCAATCTTGAAAATCCCTTCTAAATCTCAAGTCCAATAAGTCTCTTCACCTTGTCTTACTTAACCCAAATAAACATTTAGGATCTCAAATAGAAGTCCAGCCCAAAGCTCTTTACGCTAGGATAAAACCTAATAATTCAACACATCAAGCAACAGAAAAATGCATCTGATCGCATTCCAACTAAACAAGCAAGTTTTGGGCATTCCACTGAAATTGCCAAAAAGTTCACTGCGTTAATTAAATACACCACAGAACAACATGACACATCTAATAATTGTTAAAATGTTAGTAAAAGTCCCACATTGGTGGTTAATGAGATGGGTGGCCTCTTTACAAGGCTTGGGCAATCCTCCTCCCTTTGAGATAGCTTTTGGGGTGTGAGTTAGGCCCAAGACCTAATTTCACACTAATGTTCAATCAATCTCTAGAAAGGTCTTCCACAGACCTGGAACAGTGGAAACCAATAAGAAACAACTTCTCAATTATGAGTTCAGAGTGGATGCACGTGAGAGGAAGTGCACAATGGAGGCTAGAGGTCCCCCAAACCTACTGTGAACCAGCACACCTATATTTCGTTTCGTTTTATTATTTCAGCAATATGAAGATTCAAATGCACTTGTCAAAATGTCTCAACACCCAAACATGCAAGAATCACATAATTAAATCTAAGAAGTTCTAAGAACTTGGACGAACAACTCCCAGAGCACAATTTGATTGGTCAATGACTGTTAGCAGGAAGGGTTAACTTTCAAAGTGAATACTTTCACTGTTACATCATACATGAAATGTGACACTACTTTACCGACCATGGAGTTTAAGATGTTAATTTGACTTTTTCTTTAAACAAATATTAAGTGAGAAGAAAGAAAATATAAAACCAGTTGTTGAAATGTTAGTCTGATATAGAAAATCACATAAATTTAATTCTAATAGTTCAATGGTTTTGAAAATTGTGAAAGTAGAATAGAGTAACAATATTAATAGAATGGTGCCACATATTTCTGGGATACCCCATAAGGGAGACTACGAATGATTAGTATAGAGAGAGTAACAGGTCAGGAAACCCCATTTCCAGCCTCTGCAAAGAGCACTTCACTTTATGCAGCAAAAGGCATAATCGTCTAATAAATCTGGAATGAAATTTTAAATATTGATTGGCAAGGTTACCTTGTTTGAACCCAATCCCAGTGCTTCATTCTGTGCAGCTATTTCATTGTAAACGGTCAATCTTTTCTCCTCCAGCTTTTGAGCATTTTCTGTCACCCTGATTATATTTCCTGCTTATCAGAAATCACAAAGTTGAAATCAAGGCATAGATTTATAAGCACTAAAAAGGAAAGAAAATAACACCTACATGTTTCATCTTGGCAGTTAAGAGGTTAGGGTATCATATCTTCTTTTTTTTGGAAGTAAAGGCTAGGGTATCATATCTTATTAGTTAAAAGGATATAATTCAGTAGACTCTACAAGTAGGAAATGTTTTGACAATAACTTTTATATTAGACTATGGTGAAAAGGACCAAACAGTCTATTAAACATAGATAAATCTAATTTGGTCTTTTACATATAACACTCTCAAGTCTCAAGACACACTATCAGAAAAGATAACACTACGGGACTAATCAAACTAATGGGAAAGAGACAACACTGAAAAAAATTCCTTTCTAGAAGGTCAAGGTTAGAAAAAAGCCACAGGTATCAGCTCATGGAAATTCATGTTACAGTTGATGAGATTATCAAACTAGAAAACTATGTTTCTCCATTCTATCTAACCAAAAACATATTTATTCTTAGCACAGCATATCAGTAAGCAAATTATGACTAGTGCATGCATACTTAATTGTTTGTTTCATATAATTAGCACCTTCTATATTTGAATACTAATAATAGAAAAAACTTTTCCGACTAAGAATGAGAGAGTCTCTTACCTAATCAAATTCGAATGCACAAATACTCAGATTCAAGGAGGAGGAAACTATTGAGGCTGCATTCCTGATATTTCTTTCATTAACGGTGCTTTTTTTTATTTTTTTCTTTATAAACTCGAGTCAAAATATGTGGTAATGTATACATTTATACACATCTAACACATAGGTGGCCATCGACGTCTTACTTCTTCTTTATCTCATCCTTCAATTAAGTCTTTCTGGACTAGTCTTTTGTTTTTTATTTGTTTTGTGTCCATACTGATCTCAGAAGGAGCGCCCTCTCTGTCTCTCTTTGTTTTTTTTTTTTTTTTTCTTCTCTGTCCATTCTCAACTTCTTGGATAGTTGAACGGTGCAAAAGGATAAAAACTACTAGGAGATAAATTTCAAGAAGGGGAGTCTGAGAGCCTGGTGATGGCATTGATGGAGAACTTCTGTTTACAGAAAGAAGACTTGTGAATAGATATATTTTGCTAAGAACTGGAGATAGGAACAAAATTTTCTTGTCAAATGATCTGGTTACTGGTCAGAATTTTTCTCTCTTTTTCTGGAAACTTTTAAACTAGACCACCTGTGAAATTAAGGGAAATCCATTTTATTCGTCAGCAGTAGCATTTACCAACACTGTCCAGAATAATGATCGACATTTCTCTCTAAGAGATGTTATAACAGACAAGGAAGGCAACGTTGGTGAAATGATATCCTCATATCCACGTTTCTCCCTTCAAACAGATCAATAGACTTGTTTATGAACAATACAAACAACACTAGTTCTGCATCAGATCAAGTTGTATCTCTGCTTATCATGCACTGCGTCGGCATTGGTTCTCATAAACTGGCTAAAGGTAATTGCATGGCCCTTGACCACAAATAAGTTTAACAGCTTCAAGGTGACATGTGAAAATCCAATGGTATGTCAGACACGTATATCCTGATCAGTGACCTGCTTAATGTCGAAAAGCATGGTTGTGAACCTTGAGACAGACAATCCCAGCCCCCAGGGTAAGAACATTTCAAGAGTATATTTTCTGGAGTTTCTTGGAGTTTATCTTCATAGTTGCTCTTTTCCATTAACCTAATTCCCAGCTTTTAAATTCAGTTTATCTTTTCCATCAGTGACTAGCCCTCAATCAAGCCTGGATCAAAAGTTCTCATTTATACAAAGCTAAAAGGTCTATATATGTCCAACTCTAAATATAGGGGACCAAAACTAATCTATCCTTGTATGGCTTATACTTAAAGCACTGATAAGGATTTCTCCTCAAAGACTATGCATACAGCATTTTGTTTAAGTTAATATTTACTTGAAATGATTGAGAAAAAATAAAAAGAGGAGGAGGAGGATGGTCAAATCTATCTCCACTCCATTGCTAAGATTACATGTTGAGATATACCTGCTGAATGTTTCTGCCCGTCAGATATGGGTTTCGCAGGCTGACTAGTGACATCCCTTGAAACCTTGCTAGCCTCCAAAGGAACAGTTGTCTTTGTCTCAGGTGACTTCTTCTCCGCTGCAGCTGCAGCTGCAGCTTCTTTTGCTGCTTTCCTCTCAGCTTCCAGTGCTGCAGCTTTTTCCTTTTCAACTCTTTCAGCTTCCAGCCTAGCCTGCACCAGATGGAATAAAAATTATCATTACCCAAAAGAAGAAAATTCAACAACAGAACTGCTTCAGTTCTTTCCAGAATCATTAAAAACAAGGGCGAGTTAACAGTTCAGATAACGGCGTTTGGCAACAGATGCAGCATAAGGGGAGACAAATACGCCGCCAGATTTCATAAGAAAGCCAGGGATACTAGTAGGAATATGCACATTAGCACTTACAGCAGTATGCTTAAAGAGATAAAAGCAGTATCAATAAGTATTAAGTAGTTAAATGAACACAAGCACTATTACTTTCTTATTTAGTGATGATGCTCAAAAATATTTAACTTTGAAAAATCTCAAGAAATCACAAAACGGTAGGTGACAAAAATGCAATTGGATAAATAAAGCTTTCTTCCTAAACTCTTTTCCTCTCGAAGAAACTTTTATACCACGCATATGAGATAATTTCCAACAAGAATATAACATAGTGCATCTCTCTGGATTGTTAAAAACACAAACCTTGGCTTCTGCTCTGATCCTTTCTTGCCTGACTTTTTCTTCTTGGATAGCTTTTTCTTTCCTCTTGGCCTCTTCACGAGCTGCATCATCTCTTATTCTCCTTTCTTCAATTTGGGATCTGTGTTCGTGATCCCTTTGTACGGTAGTTAGGTGATCATCAAGTGCTTCTGCACTATAGTAATACAATTAAGTCAAAAGTACATTTTCACTAAGCTTTTACAGTACGAACATGTAAATGGTGATTAAAATTCAAACTCCGGGTACTCCTAGAGTGAACAAGAAGCATTAAAAAAAAGTTGAATGCTTATCAGTCCGAAAATATTGTATTGAGAGTGCATTTCTCAACTGCTAACAAGGGCATGCATGTAGTTTGTAACAAAAAATAGCCACTTGCAACAAAGTAACATGACTTTCTCTAAGTGCCCCTTCATAGAGAAGCTCGGCTCTTTGGCCATACCCCTGAATCTGTTTTACACCTTCATGCATAGTTTTCAAGTCAACAAGAAAAGATGAACACACCCACTTTCGTTCCCCACCTAAAACACATTATTCCTGTGGTCCAAGATTAATCGTCATTCTACCATCCTTAGTGAATTATTTGTGAGTGAATTCTTTACCAACCAACTTCTATTTAGAATAACTGAGATTTCATTAGCATGTCTTCAGCAGCATTCCTTTTAGAATGAAAAAAGAAAAAACATTACTTCAATTGGTGGTAATTGCTAGAGCAACAGCTGAAATGAAATCCAGTATGGATAAAACAAATATTCTGAACTTTAGTAGCCAAATGGTGACACAACAAATTCTCCATCAGTTCTAGCAGACCATCTATGTTGTCTGCCAAGTTTCCTGCTTAATCTCTATTGGTGTTGGGCAAAACCCACTGAGAAACATCTACGCTATACATCATTGAATAAAGAGAAAAATGTTTAACCATGATGAATAAAACTTAAAGCAGAAACAAGCTCTTTCTCGTAACGTACGGAGAATACAACTTACATTTTACGCTGGTACTGCACATCAAATTTTCTATTCATTTCCCTTCGAGCTTCAGCGTTCCTCTCAACTCGTTCCAGTGTGGAGGCAAGCTTCTCACTCTCATCCATCAACTCAGCTTCAAGTGCTGATAGTTGATCTCTCACTTCCTCCTGTTGCAAGGTAGTAAAGAAAGAGATTGGGTTTAATATATTTTTTTTGGTTTCCTAAGTGAAGCAAGGACAGAGAAAGTTAAGGAAGCATATGACTAAGTTACCAACCACAACAGTAAGCTGATGGTCATGAGCTAACTCAGATAAAGCACTCTCCACTAATCCCACTTTATCCATTAGATCACGTTGAAGTTCAATGTGTTGGTCGTCTTCTGATTGGTCGCTATCACTGAAAACAACACAAAAATGCTGCAGTAAGCACTAATCAAGAATGAATTGAGAGTGTTCTAATAAATAAAACACACTTGCAAAGTGATGGCTTATAATTTGTACTACATGAAGTCCACAAGTATAAGGAACAATAGGAATACTTGACGAGCATTTATATCAAAACCAGAAGAACTTAGTGAAGTAATACAAAGTGCTTCCTTACCCCCCACCCCCCACCCCCACCCCCACCCCACCCCCAATCACCAAACACACCTCACCACCATCACCACACACACGCCTCCTCCTTATTGGATGAGGATGTCCTAACTGTTAGCTCAATAAGTAAATGCTTATAAACATGTAGGCCTTGAACAGCTATATGGCCAAGCAACTACGAGACGTGTAACATGGGGAAAGAGATCCACAGCAACATATTTTACACCTTGTTTCTCAGTTCTAATTGACATCCTCTCATTCTTACACACTTTAATATTTACAATTATTAAGTAATTACCTCAGATATATTTCATCACAGGCAAAACGTTTTCCTCCCATAAGAAAATGATCACCAACTTCATTCCTAGTATCTCTGTCCATATCCTCCACATCATCATCAGACACTTGCATAACGAAGGCTCTCCGTGAATTATCCTTTGAAGCCGAGAGTTGTCTAAGCACAGACAGATTAGAACAAAATACAGAACATTTGTTATCCAAATGAAACAAAAACGCTTAAGGTGATTTTTACCAAGAAACCTTATTACAAGTACATACCGAGATTCCGTTTTGGTAAATTTTGATGATGCATTGAGCTTCTTCTCTATCGAATTGAGCTCAACCAATAAAGCATCAAAGGTCCAATCAGGATTTGGATCCAGAGTGACTCCATCGACATTTTTTGGCAACGGAAGTTGCAGTTTAACAGCACCCCTGTGAAAAATAACCATAAATCAGCACAAGCCAAACAATTACTTAATATTGTAGTTCCAGAAATTTCCTTAAACTTGTTATAATGAAAGAAAAACTGAAATATGAAGTTTTTATCACTATAATTATGAGAAAAGTACGTGTGTAACAAATGAAGTCACATGAACCAACCCCTCCCTCAAATAAATAAATCGCCTCAACTTTTGGTGGAGTATTGCAGATTGATAAAGAGAAGAAAAAAATGGGTATAGCAAGAACGTACAGCAACTTACCCATTGTAGTCCCACAAAGTGGGGTTTGGGAGGGGAGGATAGAGTGTACACAGATCTTACCTCTACCTCAGAGGTGAGGTAGAGAGGTTGTTTCCTATAGACCCCCGGCTCAAGACACAAATAGTTCAGCAAAGACGTAATGGAAGTATAAGAGACAATAGATAGTAACAAAAACACAAGATAGTAGCAGAACCGTACTGCGGTAAAATAATAATACTACAAACAAACTACACGAAACATTAGATAGTAGCAGAAATTGAAGAACAAGAAACTATATTAGTAAGGGCAACAAGACAATGCACTCGGGTATATGAAGAAAGTGACTTACATTATTCTTTTCCTGCCTTTGAATAGAGTTGTTGAATCTTGAAATTTGTGGATATAATTAATTAGCTGTTACAATTGAAAAGCAAAAGTAAAGATCATAATAGGAAGACCCATAAGGGAATATGAAAACTAAACTGTAATATCACTAACACAGATCAAAGCATGAATGGATAGGAGGGAAAAAGACAGAGCTTATAAGGTATGAGGAGGCACTGCATTGATAATTCTTTATGTTGAATTTTCTTTAAGAATTATTCAACCAAAAGGCTCTGTTCTCACAAAAATGGTGTACAATGGATGTATGAATAGTATGACCACCCCTACCCACACCCCCTACCCACGTGCCCTACGCCTACCCCTACCCCTCTCACGTTTTTCCACCCTCACCAACAAACACTCACACCTCGCACAATATGTGCACATTTCACAGATTACACTCAGGGGCTTGTCCATTTTTTTCACACACACGTCACTCTCACATATGGCTCCATTTTTCCATTGATACTGACATACACACACAGCTTCCTCACTATTCCACACACACTATACATACACACCAGAATACCCTCACACAATGGACATCTCTCAATAGGATACACACACACACACACACTCTAACTGGTTCAGACGAGAATTGACAATACTACACACACAGAAACGGGAGGAAGGGAAGAAAAAGGGGGAGAGCGAACGGAGAGGGAGGTAGACGGAATACAGAGAGAAACTGGCGAGAAAGGAGAGAGACTGTTCTGGCGGTAAATCCACCGCCAGTGCTGACCAGAACGATCTCCAGTCGACATCACCTCGCCGTCCCAGCTCCTTAAGTCACCATCTCCGCCGACCAAACCCACCCACAAAAAAAACAGCCCCGTTCATCCACCGGAAAACCAATCAAACCCACCTCACAATTGACCTATTTCAGCCAATTCCGACAACCCAAATACGCCAACTTCACTGGACGAGGAGAAAGAGGAGGGAGAGGGTGAATCAATAGACCCAAATTGAGTTGATTTTTAAATTTTAACCTCAAAATAAAAAAGTTTGTCAGCAGAGTAAATTATTTCTAATAGATACCAATTTCATATTTATATTTTTAAATTTTTATTTTTATTTTCTTTTTCAAATTTTAATTTAAATTTTATTTTATTTTTTTATTTATTTTTTATTTTTTTATTTATTTTTTATTTTCTCAACCCTTATTTTTTTCCTTTTTTCTTTAACTTCTTTTTTTTTCTTTTTTATTTTATACTATTTTAATTTTTAATTTTTTCTTTCCTTTTTTAAAAAAATTTTCTCAATCCTTACTTTTTTCTTCACACCTTTCACCGTCTATTTTTATTAAAAAAAAAAAAATTCTTTGATTTTTTCTCAACCTTTTTTATCTAATCTTTCTTTTTTTTCCTATTCTCTCTCAACTTCCACATTTTCTTTGATTTTTATTTTTTTAATATTTTTCTTCATTTTTTTCTTTTTTTCACAATTTTTATTATTTTTCTTCTTTTCTTTGATTTCTTCCATTCAAGTTACATTTCATGAGCAAGAGTTGACGCTATCGCATTATAAAGGCAAAACTTACGACTTTCGAATAATAAACTACGTTTCATGGGTAAGAGTTGACACTACTACATTGCAGAGGCGAGACTTATGACTTTCAAACAACAAGTTATGTTTCATGGGCAAGAGTCAACATTACCACATTGTATTTTGATTTATGAGATACTTTATAACTCTTACCTTAGAGAAAAGACTTAGCTCAGGGACTTTCAAACAATAAATTATACCCTACGGGCAAGAGTTGACTCTACCACGTTATGTTTTCATTTATGAGATGTTAGGGCAAGACTTAGCTCAAGGACTTTCAAACAACAAGTTATGTTTCATGGGCAAGAGTCGACACTACCACATTGTATTTTGATTTATGAGATGTTCTACAGCTATTATCTTAGAGGCACGATTTAGCTCAGGGACTTTCAAACGACAAATTATGCCCCACGGGCAAGAGTTGATTCTATCACGTTATGTTTTCATTTATGAGATATTCTACAACTATTGCCTTAGAGGTAAGACTTAGCTCAAGGACTTTCAAACAACAAATTATGCCCCACGGGCAAGAGTTGACTCTACCACATTATGTTTTCATTTATGAGATGTTCTACAATTCTTGCCTTAGAGGCAGGACTTGACTCAAGGACTTTCAAACTACAAATTATGCCCCACGGGCAAGAGTTAACTCTACCATGTTATATTTTTATTTATGAGATATTCTACAATTATTGCCTTATAGGCAAGACTTGGCTCAAGGACTTTCAAACTATAAATTATGTCCCACGGACAAGAGTTGACTTTACCCCGTTATGTTTTCATTTATGAGATGTTCTACAACTATTGCCTTAGAGGCGAGACTTAATTAACTCAAGGACTTTCAAATTACAAATTATGCTCCATGGGCAAGAGTTGACTCTACCACGTTATATTTTTATTTATGAGATGTTGTACAACTATTGCCTTAGAGGCAAGACTTAGCTTAAGTACTTTCAAACTATAAATTATGCCTCACGGACAAGAGTTGACTCTACCACATTATGTTTTCATTTATGAGATGTTCTACAACTCTTGCCTTAGAGGCAAGACTTGACTCAAGGACTTTCAAACTACAAATTATGCCCCACGGGCAAGAGTTAAATCTACCATGTTATATTTTTATTTATGAGATGTTCTACAATTATTGCCTTATAGGCAAGACTTAGCTTAAGGACTTTCAAACTACAAATTATGCCACACGGGCAAGAGTTGACACTACTACGCTATGTCTTCATTTATGAGATGTTCTACAACTCTTGCCTTAGAGGCAATACTTATCTCAAAGACTTTCAACTACAAATTATGCCCCACGGGCAAGAGTTGACACTATCATGTTATGTCTTCATTTATGGGATGTTCTACAACTCTTGCCTTAGAGGCAAGACTTAGCTCAAGGACTTTCAAATAATAAATTATGATCTCAAGAATTTTCAAAGAACTTCGCAAAAATAACTAATGCCCTTAAATTTGCTTTGATGTCAAAAAAAGAAGATATCTTTGCGGATTATCCAATTTTTTATTTATTAGAAAAATATAATAGAAGTTGAGAAAAAAAAACGATCAAACAAAATAGAAAAATAAAAAAAAGATTGAAAAAAAAAAGAAAGAAAAAAATAAAGATCAAGAAAAAAGCAAAGAATTAAAAAAATTGAGAAAAATAAAAATAAAGTTTAGAAAAATGAGGAAAAAAAAGAGAACTGAAAAAAGAAAAAAACGATCAAACAAAATATAGAAATAAAAAAAAAGTGAGAAAAAAAAGGCAAGAAAAAAAAAATATTAAGAAAAAAATGAAGAATTAAAACAATTGAGAAAATAAAAAACGAGAGGAAAA
>NC_061113.1:21104048-21117113 GCF_002878395.1 Capsicum annuum | reverse complement strand
AAAAATAAAAAGTAAAAATAATAAAAAATAAAATTTGAGAGACAAATAAGTATGAAAAGTTTTAAAAATATATTTGAGATGTAGAGGAGCAAAATGGTACTTGTACTATAATTAAAAAGTAAGAAGGTTATACTTTTTATAGGGGTCAAATATTTAGAATCACCCATATTTGGGCCTATGACATGCAATTTCCTCGGAGGGAGAGGAGAGAGTATCGCGGCTACGCTTGGGCTTGGGTAAAGGGAATTAAGACTTTAGGGGTGTTTGGGGGGTTTGGGTTGGGAGGAGGGGGAGGGGGGTTGGTAGGTTCACTAGATTATTCCAAAATTATAAACATTAAAATTTCTGGATTAAAAAGGGTATAAGGTGGGATAAAATCATACTTAAATTTGGTGCTAAATTTATAGGTGAAATGACCAGATGGATTTTTGTACTTGTTCGAATTTGTAACGTGGATACTTCTATTTATCTTTTTGTAATCTAAACTTTTTAACCCATTAAAACACAATATTTTAAATCCTTTTAGTCACTGACTGAGCAATAGTAACTTAAAAAAGGGACAAAAAAAATTTAAAAAATCCCAAAATTCTCTTCTTCATCGACCCCTACCCCTACCCCTACCCCCGACCCCCTCCCCCAGCACCACCACCACCACATCCAGCCAACCATTCCCCCTCCTCCCCCGTCCCCCACCTAGCACCATCACCACCACATCCAACCAACCATTCCCCCTCCTCCCCTGCCCCCCACCAGCACCAGCACCGTCACCGTCACCACCACATCCAGCCAACTATTCTCCCCCTTCCCCGTCCCCCACCCAACCCCGTTACCACCACATCCAGCCAACTATTCTCCCCCTTCCCCGTCCCCCACCAAACACCATCACTACCACATCCAGCCAATATTCTGGGAGGGGAGGATAGAGCGTACACAGACCTTACCTCTACCTCAGAGGTGAGGTAGAGAGTTTGTTTCCTATAGACCCCCCTCCTCCTCAAGACACAAATAGTTCAGAAAAAGACGTAATGAAAGTACAAGAGACAATAGATAGTAACAAAAATACAAGATAGTAGCAGAACAGTACTACAGTAAAATAATAAGTATAAATAACATAAATACCAACCTTTTAAATTTAATTACACTCTCTCCCATTTTTTTAATTACTTTACTCTCTCTCCCAATTAATATACATAACATAGCCGACATATACATAGCATTCTGGGTATATGTGGGATTTTTGTAATATGTTTAGGGAGTTGGGATTTTTCGTAATATTGAAAATATAAGTTGTGTATTTGTGTAATTTTTAGAAATAATAATACAACAAACAAACTACACGAAATATTAGATAGTAGCAAAAATTGAAGAACAAGAAACTATACTGGTAACGGCAACAAGACAATGCACTCGGGTATATGAATTAGATAAAGTAATTAATTAGCTGTTACAATTAAAAAGCTAAAGTAAAGATCATAACAGGAATTAAGAGACACAAGGGAAGATGAAAACTAAACCCTAATAAAGCTTAAAAGGAATAAGGGGGCACTGCATTGATAATTCTTTATGTTGAATTTTCTTTAAGAATTATTCAACAAAAAGGCTCTGTTCTCCAAAAAATGGTGTACAGTGGATGTATGAATGGAATGACCAACTTAACAATATAATTATATACCAATTATATGACAAATTACTTACTTCAAAAATATTCTGGGTAAAGGTGGAAAGAAGAAGCGAACCTGAAAAGGAATTGGATCTCGATTTCAATGTCGCCCAAGTATAGATTATATCGGCGAAAAGTGGCCGGCGAAGAAAGGGTTTTACCGTGCCATGCACCCTTGCCTCTACTGTTCTTCGAATATACTACTATTAGATTTCTACTTTGTATTCGTTGCACAAGTTATTTTGCCAAATAAATTACAAAGGAGAATTGAGAAAATTTGGCAATGTCACACCCATTTTTAACCAAAAAATAAATAAATTTTGAGTTTGAAAGGGTTATAATTATTAAAGTGACTAAAAATAAAAGTTTGCTTCGAAAAGAATTTTATATAATTAAATTTAGAGTTGTCACTTGGCATAAATCTAGTGTGTCAAATTATCTTTGAAAATTCTTTTTCAAAATAATTTTTAACTCTTTAAAATTGGTCCACGAACAAAGATTTTGGTTAAGAAATTCTGTTGACCGAGGAAAGATGTTAGGCACCATCGATCGCTTCGTGAAGTATATCAACTAATATGACACTACGAGATGCACAAACCAACAAAACATAACAAGAAAATAAACAATCAAAACAGTAAAAAAACTCCAAAAAAATAGTATACAGTTCAATTAATACAGACCAAATAAAAAAATGTTGAAATAAAAATCTAAACTATGCTTAAACTGATGCCACGAGCCTTGATCACGATCGGTCTTTCGAATACAAAGTATCGCGAGACATTCCTCGATAAATATATACATGTGACCTCGTGACATCCAGTCGAATAAATAAATTTGATAGAAAAAATGCAATATAAATAAATAAAAAAAACATTAACAATTAGTGTTATTTGGCTCATGCTAAGTGCAACCTCAAAAATTCATAAAAATCCCCCCCTCCCCCCCCCCCCCCCCCTTATTCTTGATGCATCAAGTTATCGAAATACTAATACGAAAACTACAAAGTCTATCTATGTGGCTTTACGTATGATCACGTTGTATGACATTTGTATACTCTGTATTATCGCTATTATTGACACAAAATTACATATTATGATTTTATTTTATTTTTAAATTCAAATATTGATCCATGAGTTTATATTTTTCAAAAAAAAAAATCTAGAGTTTTAAATTTTGTAGAAATAAACTCATATTTGATATGAAAAGATTGTCATCAAAGAATAATTAGTTACTACTATTATTGATTTGACATATCTATAAATCTTTGTAAAATTATGTGCATTTTAAAAGTTTGCAATAACCTCACAATCACAAATATTTATTTATATAAAAAAATACTAAAATATATAATTTATTAGTTTGGTGTTTTAGATTATTTCAATATGTAGTTTATAAACTATGATTTACTCATGTAAGATTGTCTAAGAATTCATAAAGCTTTGATATTTTTCTCATCCCAAAATAAGTGTTTTTACCTTATGAATTGAAGACAAAAATTATTTTTTCTTTTTAATTAATTCAATTATAAAGTTTCAAATGAAAAAAATTATTAAATAATAAATAAGGACAAGAGTAATGTGTGGGTAAAAGTAATAGATTCATGTAGCAATTTCATTACATAATTCTTGTGAGGACTATCAGTCGTATTTTATTCTCCCTAATATATAAGTATAAGTAAGTAGAATAATACATATGACATATAGATATATATCACTTGTATGTTATATGTAGTTCATATGTGTTTATACGGTTTCAATAATTTCAAAATTGACGTTCTTTCAAGTTCTTCAAATTTCACTTCAATGTTATTTCAAAATGCTTTCAGTTAAATCTAGTCACTCTCAAATCACAGATGCAATTCATTTATGTTGTTCTTAACAATTTTTCACAACACCCAATTAATTTATTTCAAGAACCCAAATACCTTCAATCCATTGACAATGACAAATTCAACCCCTTTTCATGAGATGCAGTTGTATTTGTGGCGATTTTAAGCTTGATCGAACATTAAATTAAGCTAGCATTTGATCATAAATTTTCAAATATTTTTGGCAAGTTATTTTTGAATAAAGTGTCAATATGTATTCAATCATAATTTTTGACAAGCATATTTTATTTTATTTTTTTAGAAAAAACTTAAAAGATAATTTATACTCATAGATCTTAAAAATTATTTAAAATACTCATAAATTTGACACAAAATTAAAATTTTATAATGAATTAGACAATATTATCCAAAAATCATAGTAACACGATATTTTAATAAAATAATAATAACACAATACCCACTTATCAACTAATCAAAAAAGGTTCAAGCATCACCGATCCTAACACTACAATAGTGAATTCTTTTCAAGCAATAACCATAGTCACGAGAGAAAGCCATCAACAAGAAATGAATGATTTAATAAAAGGTTGGTCGAATAGATAGATTATTGGAATAATAATTAGTTTTAAAAATGTAAAAATTACATATATAACGACATGTTTACTAGTATTTACTAAAAAATTCAACTGTTTTCAAAATTTCATAAAATTTCAACTTTTAGTGATGATACATGTTAATTAACTTAGATACATCATACAGATACATATTTTAATTAAACTAATTAGCACGTTTTAAAGGATGTAACAGTTACAGTAGCATTAAAACAACAATTAAGCTAACTAATTATGGTAAAAACAAAATAATATCCCATGATTTATGGTATTTAGTTTGTTATTCCACCATTCGAAAAAAGAACCTTTCCATAATCTGTTTTGAAATTGCAAAAAGTTCATACGGCTCGTTCAAAAACTCATACGACCCTTTTTTATATTTGTTGATTTTGTTTTTCTTTATTTCAATTAATATTTCAATTTTGTCATGTCATTCTGACATTTGAGTTGACGATATCAACTAGGAGGGCTATAAAGGCGATGGAATCGTGATTAGTGAACATGTAAATTATGAAAAACTGATTTCGACAATTGCTGTAGAACTGAAAATTGACGAAAGCCAAATAAAATTAAGGCTCATTATATCGTTGATGGTAATGCTGTACCGTTGTTGATTCGTAATGAGATGGGTGTGAAGCTATATATCGAAATTAAGAAAAGTGAGCGTGGTTTTGGGAGGCATCCACTTATCATCACTACATTAGATAAGTCTGCTAGTGAAATGTTGTTTGATGGCAAAGTTGGTGCAGTAATGTGTTTGAAAAATCTATCAGAAAATGTTGCGGAATTAATTAGTTATAAATCTAATTCTTCTGCTCCTTTGCTTTTGTTGGATATGAAGGGGAACAAATCATTACTGATTGCAAACATGGTGATGTTATGGTTGGGCAAATCTACAAGGACAAGTGTACTTTAATTTCAGTGATGACAAGGTATGCAATTGAGCTTTCCTTCAATTTCTATGCCAAAAGATCGAAAAATAAAAGGTATGTTTCGGCTTTAAGGTATCAGTTGTTGTTAATTATTTCTACGTTAAAGAATTATGTATCTAACGCTTGGTTGATTTACACAAATTTATTGTAATTACGTTAATACGGCGAGATACGTATTATTATGCAATTGATACATTTTTTCCATCTTGTATCTGATGTTCTATATTTGTGTTTAATTATGTATCTCGTTGTTTTTAGTTTTATCTATATCAACATACAAAAGATATATAATAGAATTGTTATAGATATATGTTGTACACGTTTGTTCAGTTTATGTATCTATTTTTTTTTGGTCAGTACGTGAAGAAAAATATGTTGATGTTTTGTTTTCATTATTGCAGCTAAGTTCAAAGATGTCGTTCGGAGGATTGTGTTTGGATATTTAAAGCATCATGTCAGCGGGAGACTGAACTCTTTAAAGTTAGATTTTTTCAGGAAAGATGAAGTTTTTACGCAACTTCAAGCTACGGTTGGGTTTGTTAGTGATTTTACTGCTCCAAAACTTGTCAATTATTAGAGAATACACACCCCAAATAATATAATCAAAGATATTAAAAATGCTTTTGGTGTAGACATTAACTATCAGAAGGCTTGAAGGGCTAAAGAATGTGCAGTTGAGATGTTAAGAGGGAAACCCGCGAATGATTATCGACCAATGGCTAGATTTATATACATGTTAAATTCTGTATATCCAGGTTCACATATTAGAATGCATAAATCTGTGAATAATAAATTCATGTATCTGTTCATTGCATTACAACCATTGAAGAGTGGATTCGAGTATTGCAAGTCTGTAGTTGAGGTTGATGGTGCGTATTTAAGTGGAGAAAATAAAGGGACATTTGTTTCCGTAAGCACTCTTGATGGTGCCGGTAATTAATATTATTTTACATGTATACTTATTTTGTGATGTTTTTTAGATCCTGCTTTGTATTATTTGTTTGTTTTTGTTTGACAAATTATTTACTTGTATCAACGTTATTAGTTTTTTTGCTATTATCAAAATTGTAGGATGCATTCTGCCGCTTGCATATGGTGTTGTTGACAGTGAAAATGACAATTCATGGACTTGATTTTTCCAGAATTTTAGAATTATTTTTGGAGAGCACGACAGTATATGTGTGGTGTCCGATCGTCATGAAAGCATAATAAAGGCTGTCAGTGTTGTATATCCGAATGTGTCGCATCTTGCATACATTTGGCACTTATGGAAGAAGGTGTGCACACACTTCAGGAAGAGTAAAGATAGACTTAGCCATATTTACTATGCTATAGCCAACGCATACCGAAAAGTTGAGTTTGAATTTTTTTTTTGGAATCAAGTTGACAAGATTGATCAGAGGGTAAAGTCTTATCTCGAGGATGCTGAATTTGAAAAGTGGCCATGCGTGTATGCACCTGTTAACCGAGGTAAAATGATGAGTTCAAATATAGCGGAGTATATAAATGGTAAACTGAAGCTAGCACGTGAGTTGCCGAAAATAAAATTTCTGAAACAGGTTAGAAAATTGCTTGGAAAGTGAATTGCAAGAATAGAGAAAGAGCATTGTATGCAAACACATCACTGGTAGTAGATTCGAAGGAATTCTCAGCTAAATATTTTAAAATCTTCAAGGATGAAGGTTAGTTTAGATGTTTACTTTTGTTTTTCATTTTGTACAATGTTTGATTAATATTTCAAGATACTATTTGATTGAAAAATTATTTTGAAATATTTTATAGTAAATTCATCAATTTTTTTTAAAGAGATACAAAAAAATTATAAAGAAGTTCTATGTATCTATGTGTTAACAAATTATGATGAATCTTGTAGGTTAGTGTGTCATCAGTACATGTGTATTGTGTGATGATGGTAGGAAGTACATAGTATGTCTTGACAGGAGGACTTGTAGTTGCGGGAGATTTCAATTGGACGAGATAACATGTCAACACGTGATTGCAGTTCTAAAAAGCAAGTATGTAGTTGATATGAAGCCTTATTGCTCCGAGTATTACTATCCTGAAATATTAAGGAAGACGTATGAAGAATCAATGTTTCTAATGTCAGATAAGAAGGACTGAATTGTGCCACAAGAAGTTATGGACGAAGTTGTGTTAACACCAAAATACAAATGTCCCCTGGAAGGTCAAAGAAAAACAAATACAAGAAATCAAGTGAAACTATGATATCAAGCATTAATTGTTGTGGGAGATGTGGTTATGAAGGTCATAACAGGCGTACTTGTAATTTCTTTTCAAAGGAGGGTCACAATCTAGTCGACTAATGAATAATGTTGAATAATGGATAGTAGATTGATGGATTCTTTATCTCTTTGAAACTCAGTTTTTATGATGTTATTGATATTTTTCATAATTTGAAGAAGAACAATTAGCGAAATAAATAGTTGTTTTTGTTTGTTGTTTAATTAGTTATATATTTTTTCATGGTGTATTTTGTCATGACGTATCAAATAGAAATTAAGATATATTGAACTGATAATGTTATTAAATTGTATAATAGTAGTTCTGCCACAGTAAAGGATTGAAAAGAGATACAATTTCATAGGATGTATCTCTTATAAAATTTATAGATACAAGTTTACAAAATTTGTATCACTTGTAAAATATAATTTGTCAATAGTATTAAGAGTTAGTACTATTAAGTTTTTCTATAATTTGTTATGAAGGTTAGAGACAACATGTCTTTGTATGAACAAAAAACGGTTATAGATACTTAATAATGTAATGTGGTGTTGGTTACTAGAGAAAATTGAAGGAAAGGTGTCTTTTAAGTCTTGAATAAAGGATTGGTGACATTAACCAACTTAAAGGGTCAAACATCACTAGGAAACTTGATTAAGTTAATTGTGGACTTGATTAATATTTTCAAAATTTTCCAATTTTTTCAAAAATACAAATCAACCCAACCCACACCCCTCTTCAATCCAAATCAACCAATCTCTCTCCTCTTTCTCGATAGCTTCTCTCAACTCTCTCCTAACCAATAGTTCTACAAATTTCTCCTTTCAATCCAGGCGACTTCAACATCCGACAATAAATAGTTGGGCTTCGAGTTCCTTTTCGACTTTAACCTTCAATCAACGTAACAACCTTGCTCTTCGGCCATAACAACTTTGAATTCTTCAACCTTCAATCAATGTGACAACCTTGCTCTCCGACCACAACAACTTCAAATTTAACATCGTTCCTGTTCTTCTTTCATAGGTAAAAATTTATGGCCTTTTTAGTTTTGAAGAAAACGAGGAACTTGAGCCAATTTCTCTTATAGTATTGGTTAACAATTTCAATATTTGTTGTTTTAATTTGAAATATGGCCTGAACAAAACCCTAATTTCTGGTATTTCTTGTATTCTCTTTTCAAAGTGAATAATGATTTTTTGTTGTATTTTTTGATGTTTGATTTTTGTTGTTTGTGTTTATAAAAATAAAACAACGATTTTGGTTGATTTGTTCTGTTCTTGTTCCTGATAAAAATAGTGATATTATTATTTTTATGTTGAACAAAATCGTGCTACTATTTTTATTTTATCCAACAGATTATTCATCTGGTGCAACATATTAACCATCTGATGCAACAGATCAACCATCTAATGCACCAGAGGAACCATTATATTACAATTTTGATGCAATAAATTTAGCATATAATGCAACAGTTTAACTATCTGATGCAACAGATTAACCATATGTTGCAGAGATTAAGCATCAGATAAAAAATTTGATGCAACTGATTAACCATCTGATGCAATAGAAGAATCATCAGATTAATGATCTGATGCAATAGATGAACCTCCTATTGGATAAAATCCTCTTAACTCTTCCAACAGGACATGTCCAAGACATGATTTTTTCAATTGATCATTCATCTACCGCGATAGACTACCTAATATTGGAAGAAATCTAAACAATATTGCCGTTGATAACTGATCCAATAGATTATCCATGTGTTGCAACAGATGTGTGACCTGTTGCACAGACCATTCATCTTTCTCAATGGATGAGTGATATATTTTGTATTGTCGCAACAAATTACTCAATCACTGCTGAAGGTTAGTTAACTGTTCCGATAGATCACTCATATATTACAACAGATGTGTGATCTGTTGCACAGACCATTCATCTTTCTCAACAGATGAGTGATATATTTTGTATTATCGCAACAGATTACTCAACTGTTGCTACATGTTATTTAACTGTTCCAATAGATCACTCATATATTGCAACAGATAATGTTGCAATAGATATGTGATCTGCTGCACAGACCATTCATTTTTCTCAATAGATGAGTGATATATTTTGTATTATTGCAATAGAGTACTTATTCATTGCAATAGGTTATTTAACTATTCCAACAGATTACTCATGTTGCAACAATATATGATTTGTTGCACAGACCATTCATCTGTCTTAAAAGATGAGTGATACATTTTGTATTGTTGCAACAGATTGCTCATCTGCTACAACAGGTTTGTTATATGCTGCAATAGATATACCACCTGGTGCAATAAATAAGTGATCTGTTGGAACTATTTTCTTACTATTTTGCTTAATAGATTTACTGTTATCCTTTTTTAATGATGTCTTAATCAACTATAATATATTTTTTTTCCTGTTAATTTTAGATAATATAGCTCCCAAAAGAACAGAAGCCGAATCAAGTCCAAGTAAAGGAACAAGTGAAGCAGCTAAGCTACATCCACCACTCTATGAGCTTGCTTTACAAGTGTTATCTCAATTAGGAGCAGAATATGATGAACACGGGAAAGAGGAATATTTCAAAAGAGATGATCCAAATGCTAATAGCCCTTTTGCCGAAGAGTTGGTCAAAACCTTCAGCATTGATCGTTATCCTGTGAGAATGCAGTGCGATGGTGCCACAGATTTAACGGGTGATTTTATGGTTAAGTCTGCCATGGAAAAATCTTTTGACACCTTCAGAAAAATACTTTGAGAATAAAAATTGGATGCTTATTTCAGGGACAGTTACTTTGGGAAATATCTTGATTTGTCAGAGGACAACAATGCTCGTTTCCAATGAATATAGTATATGAACTTCTCAAGCATAGGTTTATGTATGAAAATAACGATAAGATAGATGAGGTGTGGATAAATTACTGTGGCATGCCTGTTCATTTTGGTTGGAAGGAGTTTACCATAGTTACTGGACTAAAATGTTATCCTCTTTCTCAAGTTATACCTATTCTAACCTAAAAAAAACACCTCGCACACCCAAAAAAGGCAAAGGCAAGTCGTGTGATCATGATGAACTGGTGTCCATTGTTGGTCGAAGCTTCAAAAACAAAAATTTGATAGAAGCGTTGAAAGGTAAAAAACTTTCAAAGAAGCAAAAGCAGTCATTGTGCTTGATTTGGTTTGTACATAATATTCTTTGAGTGAGAGACGTTAACAACAACATAAGCGTTGGTTTAATAAAGCTCTCCGAGGATCTTGAGTCGTTTAACAACTATCCTTGGGGTTATGAAAGCTTCAAAATAATTGTCCAATATTTATTGACTCTGTTAGCGCCAAAGACAGTCAACTTATGTGGCTTTCCATGGGCTTTCATGGTAAATGTTTCATTTCTTTCTTTTATTATGGTATTAGTCATTTTTTTTTACTCAATAATGATTTTAATTTTTTTGGCATTATCTTATAGGCTTGGGCGTTTGAAGCCATTCCTAATTTGAGACAACAAGTGAACTACCAGAAAGAAGTTTTCTGTCCAAGAATCTTGAGTTGGTTGTCGGCCAAAATTGATAAAAATACAAAATTTCTTGATCTCTTCAACCCCCCGAAGGATGCATTGATCTCTTCAACCCCCCGAAGGATGCATTAAGTATAATTATAATTAAGTTTTTATTTTAGTTAATGATTCTTTTGAATAATCTAATCATCATTCTAATATATGTAATGATTTATGTTAGATTGTGCATCAATCGCTAGTTCCGACCAATTGAGAGTTGAAGATGCCATTTTTTTCTTACTTTACGGCCTGTGCAAACTTTATCGGACCCTAAGGTCATCGACAGAATAAAAATGAAATTGTTTGGAGCAACAGCTATTACAAGAAAAATAATTTTGAAGGGTGGGCTTATTGTTGTTGATGGTTTTAATGGTGATGGAGCTGGTAGTAGTGGTAGTGGTATTGTTGTTAATGCTAATGATGCTTCTCTTATAGTATTTAAAATAAATGATTATAAGTATGATCAGACTGGTTATACAGATTTTACCTCTCCCAATGAATGTTTTGCATGCAAATGTCAAGATTGCAGGGCGAAACATGATGTAGTGATTAATGCTATTAATGCATTAACTATTTCTGTAAAGGAATTGACATCTAAGAGAGGTGTCATTCCATCAAAGAGGTTTTTATTTCCATCCACTCCATTAGAGATTAAGGCTAAGAGGAGAAGAAAAGTGATTTCCAAGGCATTATCAAGTATCCAAAAGAGCAAAATTGCAACTCTTCTGTTCGTGTGTTGCACTGAGCAATGTACAATGTCCAAAGGAGAGCAACATGAGCTGAATAAGGTGAATATATATGTCTTCCTACTAACAAATAAACACATTTCTGTTTTAACGGATGACACATCTGCTGAAAATTATAGATATATACATCTGTTGCAATAATTGACTAACTTGTTGTACCAGATAAAGTACCTGTCGCGAAATATGTCTCGTCTGTTTTAGCAAATCAAACAGCTCTTCATATCGCTTTTATTTGTACCAACAGCTAACCTATCTGCTGTAATAGTTGAGTCATATGTTGCAATAGATGGTTCATCCATTGGAAATTATCATACAGGTCTTCCTCATATAGAAATTTGACCCAACAGTTGATTCATTGTTGCAGTAGAAATATAATCTGGTTGGGACAATTTAAAATAGCAGGAAGACCTGTTTGATTTTTTAGAACAGATGAGTTATCCGTTTCTGTTCTGTTGTATCTCCATGATTAGCATTGTCCAATTCTGGCTTTACAGGTTAATGTAGAAGCTACTGCTGAACAACATTGACAATGTGCTACTCTACTCTTTTTATGGAAATACGGAGAACAAAAAGCACAGAAATCGTACGTAAGAGACAATAAAGATCCACGATGAGCAAAGCCGAATTTCATAGCACCGGATGAAAAACAACTTGTCCATATTTAGTAGATCTTTATAGCTTGAGTTGAGTCTATCAAAGTAATAATCTCACCCCTCCTTAGGAATCCTTGGCATCAATACTTAAATTGTTGATGTATTTATTGAGATTTGTACCCATAATAATTTTTTTACATTTCATTTGTTCGTTGATTTTATTTCAGCTAATTTCTTAAGGCTTCGATTTATTTTATTTTGTCTATGAATTTTATTTTTTTCTTAGATTTGAACTTATTAATTGAAATGGAATACTAGATTCAAATATTGCAACTGATAATGTATCTATTGCAACAGACAGAACATCTGTTGTAAAATATTGAATAGATTTGACATATGCTACAACAGATAGGTAATCTAATCGAATTTATCAAACAGGTCTTCCCACTGCTACAACAGATAGACTTAGATAGAAATACGAAATACCGACATAATGCGACAGATAATCAACCTATTGCAATAGATAAACTATATGTCAGAACATGTAGAATATTTATTACCACGGATGGAGAATCTGTTGCATTATAAAAATTCAACTTTCATTAGACATAAAAAATTACCACTACATGTAAAAACGTGAAAGTGAATTGAAATAAAAAAGATGGAACTCATCGACAGTGTTCAGTTCAAACATCTAAACTAAAATAAGTATCAAGTAGACAGTGTTTATTTTAAACGCGTAAAATAAAATAGGCACAAATATGTCAGGTTGGCACTTGTTGCTGACTTGACGTCTAATTTCCCCCCAACGGTCATTCCCCCCCCCCCCCCATCCCCCACCCCAAATATCTTATATTTTCATTTTCTTCCTAAAATTTAACCCTAAATTCCCAAA
>NC_061113.1:21096024-21101048 GCF_002878395.1 Capsicum annuum | reverse complement strand
ACCCTTTTTTGATTTTGTACACTTTTTTGCAACAAAGTTCTTTTGTTCTTTCAAACATAATTAATATTGTTGATCTATTATATAGAGGTTTATTAATTGCAAGACCTTCGTCTTTGCGCAAAAATGTTACGTTGACAGATTAACATAGTCAAAACAAAAATAAAATACAAGACATAAAATTAAGAAATAGTCTCAATTTTTTTAAAAATCTTTTTAAAGACTCTCGAAGCAAAGCAAAAATATGTTATAGTTATTTAAATCAACCATTCATTGTTGTAAATTCAAATTGTTGTAAACTCATCTATCGCTCTTTCTTCTTTATTCTCAATTCTCTTTCTTTCCTTTTTCCTCTTTTTTCTCTCTTATTTCGGATGGGGATCCTTTTGGATCTCAACCGATCAATATCTTTTCTTAACTGGGCTGGATGTTCTGATCCCTTTTATTTTTTCACATTACAGATATGGTTCACTATTGCTCTTTCTATCTCGTCTTCTTCTTTGTATGTCATTTAAATTAGATATTTACATCTGGTGTTATTGATGATTTATCCATTACAGTTTCCTATATATTCAGAAAATTGAAGGAAAGATGAATTTTAAGTCTTGAATGAACAAACCATTATTTTTATTTCTGTTGCAAAATGCCTCATCGATTGAACAGATGGGCAATCAATTGTATCAAATTGTTCATCTGTTGATTCACTCAATTTGTGCTACCCTTTTGTACAAATGGAGCAACTATTTGAAGAAATAAAACCAGTAGCAAGGCTGGTTTGATTTATTCCAATAGATGAACCATTTATTGCAACATGTCATCCATCTGTTGCAACAGATGCCTCATCGGTTGAGCAGATGTGCCATCTATTACATCAGAATGGTCATCTGTTGATTTTCTTAATTTTGTGTTACCCTTTTGTAATGTTATTTTTCTTTTTCTATTGACATCAAATGTATTTCTCTTGTTTGTAGATAAAAAAAAGTGATACTGGATCCAGTTTTGCCCGACCAACATTAAAAGCTAGAGTAAAGATGGGTTCGGAGAAATAAACTGCTGGCAGATGGAATCACTTCATATGTCGGAGGTATTATTACTGATCAACCTATCGTGAAAACACATATACAGTACAATGATTTTGTGAATGTTTGTTCTTTACCTATCAGGCATTAATTATTCAAACAAGATATGGTATTTTACAGTTAAGATTGTTAGATTCGAACTGGTAAGGCTGAGGGACCAAGTAAGTGGTATCGATACCCTGTTATAATTTAATGACCATTTATGCTTATGTTTTTATGTCAATTTAGTGTAAATATCCAATAGTGATTGGACTGATTTTAATGGCTCAATGGACTTCTTGAAAGGCCTCCGAAGCCTCACACTATAGCAAACACCGAAGGAACCAATAGAAATTCCCCTGGTTTAAATTTATATAGATGGGTTGCTAGAGGAGACTATTATACAGCAGTAGGTGCTTGGAACAATACCTGTGCGGGAAGGGGGAGGTTGAGAAGGTCATATATCATCTCAGACCTTGTTTAAGAGGAAACACAGGGTAGGAAGGAAAGTGTAGCAAAATTGACTGATGAAATTGACATGAAAAATAAAAAAACTAGATGAGCTGCTAATGTGAAAGCGTATACAAAAATGAAAATCCACCAGTCGTTGAAGTAAAAGAAGAATGGTCAATTGGACTGGAGCTGGACACTTTGCTAGAGAATGCAATTAGTGAGCATGGCCTCAATGAAGACTCTCACTAAGTGCAGGACCAGAACTTTAAGGAAGAAGTTTCGCGAGCACAGGAAATTAATACGATTGTCGGTCAGTTGAAACCTGAACCAATTACTCCTAAATTAAAAATATGGGATCAATCCAAGGTGGAAATTTCTCAAGTTAAACTTGTATCATATGTCTCCTGCTTATGGCTCTATTCAGGTCAAAGGCAGTGGAAACAATAAGGCATGGGATTTCTGCCCAACTTCAGACCTTTTTGTTTCTACTTCCATCATCCTAAACAGAGCCATAAACAGGAGGCATGGGATACAAGTTTAACTTGAGAAATTTCCACCTTGGCTTGATCTCGTATTTTTAATTTAAGAGTAGTTGGTTCAGGTTTCAACTGACCAATAATCGTATCAATTTCCTGTGCTTGCGAAACTTTTTCCTTGGAGTTCTAGTCCTGCACTTTGTGAGAGTCTTTATTGAGGCCACGCTCACTAGTTGCATTCTCTAGCAAAGTGTCCAGCTCCAGTACTGTTGACCATTCTTTTTTTTCAATGACTGATGGATTTTTGTATTTGGATACACTTCCACATTTGAAGCTCATCCAGTTTTACTGTTTCTTATGTCAATTTCATTGGCCAGATTCGCTAGAATTTCCTTGCTCGCTCCCCTGTATTTTCTCTTAAACAAGGTCTAAGATGATATATGGCCTTCTCTACCTACCCCTTCCCATACAGGTATTCTCCCAAGCACCTTCTGCTGTATAAAAGTCTCCTCTAGCAATCCATCCATATAAATTTGGAATAGGAGAATTTATATTGGTTCCATCATTTTTTTCTGCAGTGCGAGGCTTCGGAGGCCTTTCAAGAAGTCTATTGCACCATAAAACTGATCCAATCACTATTGAATATTTACATTGCCACAAAAAAATTAAACCCTTCCCCAACCTTGACACAAAAATATGAGCATAGACCGTCATTAAATTATAACAGGGTATCAACACCACCGTCTTGGGACCCTTCGGCCTTATTAGTTCACACCTATCAAATAAACTGTACAATGCAGGATCTTGTTTGAAGGAACAGTGTCTAATCACTAAAAAACTACATTCACAAAATGTAGCACCCCGAATCTGGTACCTGGAATGCTACACGGTGCTCATGACCCCAAAGGACCACAAGCTAACTCATGACTGATATCTGTACCTGAACACTGCATAATATACTGTGTAAATACAAAAATAAAGGTTGTAAGGCCATAAGGTTCAAAATTGAGACACAATATCTAATAAAATATAACATCTGTGTGGGGTATAAAATACCCAAAACAAACTAATAAATTGACTGAACATAATAGTCTGAAAAGCCTATAACTGTCTGAATAAGGAGTTGATGGGATATGTCTCCAACTAACTCCAACTACTTAAATAAACTAAGTACTGAAATGATTAGATAATACTCATGTCCTCGAAGGATGAGGAGTCACTGCTGACTCTGAGTACTGGAATGCTACTGATGCTCTGGATCTTGTGCTTCTGAACCTATGGTATAAAATACCATAGCGTAAATGCGTCAGTACGATTGAATGTACTAGTATGCATATGCGGTAGGCTGAATGCAAAGAGTTCACATGCATGAACTATACTAACTGACTGAACAACATAAACGTGAGAATACATACGTGAATACATAATAACTTTAACTAAGTTTGTGATACCATAATTACTAAATCTGAGTACTGATAACATGAGATACTGATAACCGTATAATTGAAATAACTAATACTGAGCGACTTTATCTGACAATCTAGTTTCTGATGGAACTAGTTGAGTTCCGTTCTATTCTGAGGTGACTGTATTTGACAGTCCTGAATTCTGTAGAACTATCTGAGTTTTATTACTGAAACTAAATGACTGTATCTGACAGTCCTGATTTGTAAATAAAATTGTGGGAAGTAGTTATCTAACCGATATGCCCCATATAATGCAATATAGCTGTGTTGGGGTCCAATCTGTAACCCCAATTGGAAGGCTGTCAATACTGCACCACTGGTAAGGATAAGTTGTGGGTGACCCTCATCTGACAGTGTCCCTAAAAGAGAACAATGGGACCCTCATCTGGCAGTGTTTATTCACCTCAACAACCCTCATCTGACAATGTTGATGTCTCAACATATGTTGGCTACATAGTTCAAGAACGCAAGAATGACTTCTAAGAATCACACCTTCATTGACAGTGTGAGTTCCCATCCTTGGGTTCACTCGGTGCTGATTCCTACTCCCATCTGAATAGACACTTAACATGGATTACTGAGCTGGACTGAATTAATTGAGTTTCCGTTGGCTGACAGAATAGTACTGAGATTAACTGAGCTTTCCTGAGTCACATGACTGACTGAGTTCTATGGATCATGGCTTGACTGAGGGTATCATGAAAACATGACACTAACTCTAGGCATACAACTATATTTTTCGGGTACAAGTACCCCCAGGACTCGATGGGAAGAAACTGACAAAGCATGACTTTCTTGAATGCATGACCAACATCACAATCCATAATACGATAGGTTGGAGATTTCATGAAGTACAATTTCTAAAGCACCACAATGGCTACACATATATCCATACTTCATTGACTAAGACATTTTATCAAACACTTAACGTGCATAAACTTATACATGAATGGAGATTTCATATTATTATACTAGTACGACACTTTTCCTTCACATAGGCATTTAGTCAAACACATGGGGAGCATGCTTTAGTTATACCATCATCAACACATCTAATAATCATGGATACATCAATCAACTTGTAAATTGAAGGGGGTTTATCATGATTATTATGCAAATCTTCATATACTAGGGTCAATCATTGGAATATGTAATTTAAAAAATGAATCAAAACCCCACAACAATATGAACATTAATTTCAATTCAATTTAAATCATAAACATTCATCAATATACAAATCTTGGATTTCGTAAAGAGATTCTTGAGCCTCAAGGGTGAAAGAGACCCATGAATCAACACATGACATACCTTGATACTTGATTTTGGAAGATTGATGGAAGAATCCTTGAGATTTGGATCTTGAATTGGAAAACCCTCTTTTTGTTCTTAGGAGAATTTGAGAGAAAAGAGTGTATTTTGGTGAAATAGAGGCTGAATTCAGTGTTTATGGAGCTTTGGGGTGAAGGTAAAATACCAAAATACCCCTTCAAAACCATTTGGAAAATGCTGAATTCTACGACTGATGACATTGGGCTGATGTCGTCACATATGTGATAAGCCATCAGCTCATGTTG
>NC_061113.1:21036890-21093024 GCF_002878395.1 Capsicum annuum | reverse complement strand
ATTGGGCTGATGTCGTCACATATGTGATAAGCCATCAGCTCATGTTGCCACTTGATGTTGGAATTTATGACTTTCTACCTAAGGCTGAAGACATTAGCTGATAAGTCGTCAGATCTGTGATAAGCCATCATCTCATGTCATCACTTAGTTGTCAGGCGAACATGCTGGAGTAAAATGGGTATAACTTTTTGCTCCAATACCGAATTTTGGAGAAATTGGTATCGTTGGAAATAAAATTTAATTATATATCTGTTGGTGGGTCATGAGCTCAAAAATACATAGTATAAAAAAAGATATGCTTGTTTGAAGTTGACTATGACAATATTCTTCTAAAAAATTCAATCGATAAGGGATGTTTTGATTCGTCTAATAGCTAGGATGTATTTGAAGCCTTAATATACATCTAACTTGATCATAAAACTACCAAATCATTATAATTTATTTCTCATAAGCTTAAAGCATGGTTCTACTATCGGTTGGAATTCTCGAGGTATTATAATATCTCCCCCTTGGGAACATTCGTCCTCAAATGGGACTAACTAAGGTGAGATTTTTGATAGACTGAACTTACTTAAAGGATGTGAACATTTGTAACATGTTTATATGTCTGACATTATTGAGATTCATGCCGATCATGCATATTTGTTGCATGGTTTTATGACTGAGCTGATATGTGAATGCATGACCGAGAGTACTGATAAGTTGATCACGCATATCTGATGCGTGAATACATGACTGAACTGACTCATGAACATGCGACTGAACATATAAGGGTAAAGATACCAAGTTTGAAATAAAAACTGAGCATAGTTTGTAACTAAAATTTGAACCATAAGCTGAATAAACTTAAGGAAAGCTATTACCTTGGGCTGGGTCTGAATTAGCAGAGAAAAGCTGAGGATACTTGGTCCGCATATCTACTTCTACTTCCCAAGTATCTTTCAACGGACTGATTCCGCCAAAGAACTTTAACTTGAGGGACTTCTTTGTTCTTCAGTCTGCAAATCTAATAGTCAAGAATTTCAATTGGAATTTTCTTATACGAGAGACTATTCTGAATATCTATGCCCTAAACAGGGACTACAACTGCTGGATCACCTATGCACTTCTTTAGCAAGGGGATATGAAAGACTGGATAAATTGAAGCAGATCTGAAGGCGATTCGAGCTCATAAGCTACTTTGCCTAAGCGACTGAGAATTTTGAAGGGACCGACATATCAGGGACTGAGTTTTCCCTTCTTGCTGAATCTCTTCACTCCCTATATGGGAGAGATTTTCAAAATACCAAATTTTATTTGATCTCAACTCGAGATCCTTTACTGAACATGCATGAATAGGAACATAAGAACATGACTAAGTCCGTAACATGTGACATGGACTGACTATCGTGAACTAAACTGAGCCATTGAGTACATGGCTTACGATTAAGATTGGAGATAGAAGGTCAACCTATGGGTACCCACTACTCCAAAATGGGTTTGTTACGTGAAGAGAGAGTGGCATGTTTATGTCATGAAAGTTCGGGGGATTATAGTGTATCTCCCCCTTGGGACACTATGTCCCTTGAAGAATGTTGGGCTAATTTTTCCCTTTTTTTGAGCTATGAGGAAACTGAGGTGATGCACAAGGCAACTATGAACTGAATCATGACTGAATATCTGGATTTTGAAACTAAGGCATGATACATGAACTGAGCTGGACACGCAACTACCTGGTTGATCCATCTTTGAATAGTTACATTCATGAGACTTCAGATAGTGCGACTAGATGGAAAAATGGGAAGCCACACCATACAAACTTGTTCGTCTGACTGCTAAACTGAATCGATGGTTTTGCAGACTAACTCATACTGAAAACTTATACTCGACTGAATTATTTCTATGACACTCTTTCTATAGTGTTCTAGTGACTGTGGGGAGAAAAAAAATCTTGGCCTGGTCTGAGCAGGACATCTGAATAGGGGATCCACCTCATGGCTGGGATTATTATACTAGAAGGCAATGCCTATGAAACATTATCTAAAATAGAGTGACTAAGCCTTATGCACTACATCTAAAATTTTCAGGCTTAGACATATCCCTCGAATACTCCTTCCACTATATTCTCTACCTTAGTACAGCACATCACTTAAGACTCCTAAAAATATTCATATAGGTGTTGAGCATGAATGCATAAACATACTAACTTATCTGATTAACTGCATGGCTGATAGCCGAATACTGGGTAGGTAAGATTGAACTGTACTTAGTCTGAATAACTGGACTGAAACTATAGAGCATTATACATAGAAGGTAATGATTGACTGGGTAATATGAGATAACTGAGCATGAATGAGTGAAAATAATATTATCTTAAGGATGCAAGACCAAGCGTATAACATGATTCGAAAATATTCTGTAAACTGAGGTACTAAAATACTAATAATTGAATAGCTAATAACCGTATTCTATGCTCAAGAAAACCTAGATCTAGACTGAGCTTCTGATCTAATTACTGAACTGGAGCTGACACTGTAACTAAGAATGCAACTGGACTCATACTGGAACTAAATATTGGGTTCTTATAGTCGAATACCGATAACTGAGGTTTAAACTGATACAGAATTCTAATGGCTAAATAACAGATAGCTGAAAGCCATAGTTCTGCAGGACTATCTGAGTCCTTTACTGAATATTGAATACTGAATTGACGCTGTAACTGAGGCCTGAGGGATAGAGCATCAACACCATAGATTTTACCAAGGGATCTAAACTAAGGGTATACGTGACATAATTTGAGTTTGGCTGATCATTCAAAGTGGAGCATGAGTCATGTGGGCTGAGCATACTTTAAAGCATGACATGAGTGCATGAGTCATGAGCTGCATTACTTGAGTTTGAAGTCTCTGTACTCATGGGACATGATTCGTAACACGGAGTGAACTGGAACTCTTTATACTAGGAACTGTGAGCGTACATGATTCTCACTAACATGCACGAATATGGGCGATGATCATAGTGCTGACATATAAGACATGAATAGATATCATGATAACTGATGGATTTTGAGGGTTTGTAACACTTTTTTGAGATGGTCCGCATAATCATGCTCACTGCGGAGTAGACAAACATGTCATCTATGAAGACTATGACGAATATATCCACGTACTGATTGAATACACGGTTCATCAAGTCCATGAAAGTTGTTAGGGCATTGGCAAGACCAAAGGACATGACTAAGAATTCAAAATGACCTTACCGAGTTCTGAAAGTTATTTTTGGAATATCACATTCGCTGAGTTCTGCTGATGCCATTCTGTATGGCGAAATAGATATGGGCTAAGTATCTGAAAGAAGGTCAAACCCAAAGTTTATTTACCTCTCAGGAGGAACTCCAAGAAGATTATCAAGAAAGATATCTGAATATTCACTCTCAACTAGAACTGACTCAAGAATGGGAGTTTCTAAAATTGAGTCCTTAACTCAAACAAAAAGATAGACAGATCCCTTAGATATCATTTTCCTAGAATGTAGGTAGGAAACAAGCTAACCTCTGAACGCTGAGGTACTACCCCTCCACTCTAGGACGGCGTTATTCAAAAACCAGAACTGGACTATTCTATTTATACAGTCAACTGTGGCATAGAAGGAGTGAATCCAATACATGCCGAGAATGACATCAAAATCAGTCATCTCTAATTTGACTAAGTCTGCTGAAGTGACTTTCTGAAATATCATAATCAGAAAGTTCTTGTATACCTGTCGGGCTATGATGGTTTTGCCCACTGGGTAGAGACTAAAAAGCGCTCTGCTAGAATTTTGACACTGATTCCGAAATTGCCTGCTATATAAGGAGTAACAAAAGACAAGGAAACACCTGGATCTAGCAAAGCATAAACAAGAAAGTAAAAGATCTGTAACGTGCGAGTAACCACATCAGGGAAATTTTCCTGATCCTATCGAGACTGGATAACATAAAGTCTGTTTGAGCATTGCCCACTAGTAGCACTGGAAGTGGCACCCTGCTGATTTGGGCGACCGAACTGAGCTAAGAAATGATTCTGCTGACCCTGATAACTTGACTGGGGAAAATCTCTAACTCTGTGGCCTGGCTGCCACATCTGAAATAGACATCGCTGCCAGCTCTACAAACACACTTGTGGTTCTTACCATAAGTCTGACAAAAGGGATTAGTTCGGGCATTACTGATACTGCCCTGAAACTTAGAGCCTGGCGCCCTATCTCTATTACTATTTTTGAACTTAGGTGCTGGGACACTGACTGGGGGTGGAGTTGGAATTGAGGACTTTGGGCAGAACTGAGAACGATTCCCACCCTCTGACTTAGGCTGATTAAAATTGAAGCTATCTGTTCTAGCTCTCTCATTTTCTTTTTTTCTTTCTTTCTCCCTCCCTACATCTCTCCACCTCATTCTACTGGGCATAAATCATATGCCTAGGTAGGACAACAGCCTGTTGATTACTCTGAGCTACTATTAAGTAAGATAAAGTAAGGGAGTTAGTTTTGAATTTGCCCTGAACGACATGCTCGTCTAGGGAATCTGCTTAGACGGGCTGTAGTGCTGACTAATTCCTGGTTCTTCTTTTATTAGCCCTTTTGGGAGGCATGATCTATAAAAGAAAGGGAGAAATAGATTAGACTGAGAGTTAGATTTGAGCTAATGCTCACTGGCACGACATGAATACTGAAAGAAGAGAAATTGTTCCTAAAACATCTTATAGTTTCCTGTACATAAATGTGGCACGTAACACACTCATGCACAAGACTCTACTAGATGCAGCTCTTCAGACTTCCTAGGATACTGTTGAACCTTAGGCTTTGATACCAAGCTCATCAATACATAAATCTTGGATTTTAAAAAGAGATTCTTAAGCTTCATGGGTGAAAGAGACCCATAAATCAACACATGACATACCTTGATACTTGATTTAGGAAGATTGATGGAAGAATCTTTGAGATTTGGATCTTGTATTGGAAACCCTTCTTTTTGTTCTTGATAGAACTTGAGAGAAAAGAATGTAATTTGGTGAAATGGAGGCTGAATTCAGTATTTATGGAGCTTTGGGGTGAAGGGAAAATACCAAAATACCCCTCTAAAACCATTTGGAAAATGTTGAATCCTATGGCTGACGACATTGGGCTAATGTCGTCACATATGTGATAAGCCGTCAGCTCATGTCATCACTATAATTTATTTCTCATGAGCTTAAAGCATAGTTCTACTATCGGTTGGGATTCTTGGGGTATTACACAAAATCATTGCACTTTATGTGTGTCTGTCGCGGTGGACTGATCAATAATATATAACTCCTATGCATGAAAGTGGATCCATTGCACACACCTTATTTTTCCTGCCCCATCAAAGATACTACAGTGTTGTTTATTCGTCTGCACATATGTGATGACTATTAAAAAAGTGGTGTGAAGAGTCTTGACTTTTTTATCTTAACACATTCAAAATAGCCGATGAATCGAAATCTCCATCTGTTACAACTAATGAATTAGCTGTTGGAGGAAATCAAACTATCAACTCCAACATATGGTCCATCTTTCGCAACAAATAATCCATATGTTGTACATATTGTAAATCTGTTGTGACAAACCAGACATTTTTTTTCATCTGCACGCATGTGATGACTATTATAAAAATAAGTGGAGTCGTGACTTTTTATCTAACACATTCAAAACAGCTGATGAATTGAATTCTCTATCTGTTGTAACTAATGAATCAGCTGTTAGAAGAAATCAAAATATCCCCAACATATGGTCCATCTATCACAACAGATAATCTATATGTTGCAACAGATGGTAAATCTATTGCGGGAGATGAACGATCTATTGCAACAGCTCAATAATAACGACTATTATCAAGTCTTCTCAAACCCATTTTGAAAAGGTGAGAAGTATTAATGTAAATGAAAAATTCATGACTTTTTACAGGAAATAAAATGTCATCAGTTTGAATGTAATTAATACTATGGAGCTTAACAGACGTACCTTTTGTCCTTCCACATCTAGATTCAATCCTCTAGAAATAGGTCCCTCCTTAATCTTCATTCCTCTAAACTTTATTTATTTCTTGCATTTTTTCTTTTCGTGTGATATCTTCAACAACTTCTCTTCAAATAACATATTCCTACATCGTTGAGGTAAGTTTTTTTTGGTGTAAATCTACTAGTTTGTAGTATACGTTGTATAGCATTTGGACTCTTTTATTTATATTTGTCAACTCATGCGTGTTCTAGAGGCAAGTTAATGACCTGTAGAGGGAGTTGGTTGCCGTGAGAGCGACGATGTTCAGAGAGATATAGAGGCTGATGAGGACCCTGCTGCTGCGAGTTGATTGGTCGGTTGTCATTAATGATGATGATGATGATAATAATAATAATAATTAGAATCTGTTTTTTATTTTAGCGTATGTATTTTAATTTTTCTATGTCAGATCTATACCTAATGTATTTTATTTTTTGTTTAATGGAAAATTTATTTTTTTATTTTTAGTCAATTTTGACTTTTTAATTTTTATTCAATTTTCATTCTGTCTATTTTTCTTCTAAATATTTTACATGTTAACATGTCGACGGTTGGAGGTAAGGAGCAATTTTGAATTCAGTAGCAATAGCAATTTTGGCTTTTGAGTTCTTTCAATAGATGGACCATATGTTGGAACAGATTGGTCATCGGTTGGGTTTCTGTCAATAGATTATCCATCTGTTGCTATAGATTTATCATCTATTGGAGGAAAAGATTCTAGTTTTATGGAACTATGTTTGTTCTTCCAGCTAATGTCCATCTGTTGCCACAGATGGGTAATCTGTTGAAAATACTTGTGGTCTGCTGCATTGTTTAACAGTTTATGTTTTGCCTCTTTTTATTGATGCACAAGTTATTAAAAAGATATTTTATATATAATAAATGATAACATTACATTCACAACCATGAGTTAAATGTATAAAAGTCCACAACAAACAACTATACATGTTTCTGCAATTACAATGGTCTTGGTGGATTACGATCCGGGCATGTAGTTCTTTTGTGGCCAGCACACTTATATACGGAGCACTTGTGTCTTCTTGATGAAAATGATTCTCTGACTTCACGCCTCCTCTTATATGGCCTTTTTCCGATTTGATAGTGCTTAGGTCAATATATGGAAGAGGTATTAATCTCCCCATAAGCTCTGCAGGAACAACCCAAGATTCTTCGGGAGGCACCGGAGTAATATGCCCACTATATGCCATTTCATATTTTTCCATTGAATAATACTGAGAAGAGTGCTCATAAACTTCAACTCCATATTTATGAACATATTGAGCTTGAAGCGCTGTCATAGCATGTGGCAGGGTATTTTGTCCAAGTCAAAAATTCTGCACGTACAAGATATTGTTTGAAGATCTACCATGGCAACGTCACCATGACCGGTGATACTGAATTTGTAACATGCTATTTTATGAGATAATAACCTATTCCCCAAACTGACATTCGTTGATATTATTTTTTCGATTTCGACAACAAATTGGGATTTTTTTTGGACACTTGAACTGCACACGCCTTTCGTTAAAAAACTTGCCATACTTCTTGCTTATTTTTTTAAACATAGCCTTGATGGGAAATTCTCTTTCATCGCCCAACAATGAATTCACCGATTCAGCTATGTTTGATATCATAATATAGTACCTATACAAAAGAATCACTTAGTACGACATCATACTAAACTTGTAACTCAAACAAGCTATTAAATCGATAAGAAATTAAGAATGTACCTATCTGCCAGACAGAATGCCCAAGACCATCTCTCAAAACCGACATTTATGAGAAATTCTGCTACCATGGGATTTACATCTGTTATTTGATTGAAATGGTCTAAAAACTCCTCTTTACTATATGCTTTAGCTGCTCTGTAAAAAAGGGTCACTACCCTTTCGTTGTGATAGTTAGTTCGAATGTTCTCTCCAAGATGCCTGATGTAACAACCAAAGTAAGCTGAAGTGAAGAAACGTGAACCCATCTTTGGAATACTTGGATGCCTATCCGATATAAAACACAACTCCTCGGTATCTTCGATGCAGCTTCGCAGTTGTTTAAAAATAATTCATAAGAGGCATCACATTCCTTGTCCGCTACACAAAAATGATGGGAAAGATGTGATTTCTTCGCATCCTATGCTACCGCCGCTAGCAGAACTCCATTATACCTTCTCCTTAAGAAGGTACCGTCGACGGCTATGCCTTTTCTCAAATGTCAAAAACCTTGAATCCAAGCACCATAGGATACAAAAAAGTACTTGAACCTTCCATTTTCATTAAGATGCAATGTCATCTTACTCCCGAGATTTGTGGACTCAATCATATAATGGTAGGCATCCAGGACTACATACCCATGCTCGAGTGTCCCCCTAACCAAGTCCTTGGAAATTTTCATGGCTGTATATATCTCCCAATAACTGACCAGGATACCCAATTTTGTAAGAATTTGACTGGCCATAACCCTTGTTGTAGGGCCTTTGCCATAGGGGAAACTACTACTGAATATTCACCAAGAACCCTTGCCGTGGCATGAGGATTTTGGCCCGAGATGTGCTCCAAACCACATGTGATACTTTTTATGTTTATGAATGACGAATCTATCAGAACTTGCGTACTTCACCGCTCTCAACCACCACTTGCAACTTGAATTAGCACATTTGAAGCAAAAGACACAGCTTAAATTAATCACCTTCTTTATTCTAAAATCTTTTTCCAAGCAAGAAATAAACAAAGTGGTAGATAGTTCATTTTTGTCCTTGAATGACATTCCAATAATGACTGTGTCAATTGAGAAGAATTACACATTGTATTGGTTGCATCAACAGGCATAGGTGTTTGATCATCATCTAGAATATTCATGTCTAGATCATCCAGCCTATCACCAAAGATATCTTGTTGTTCTTCTTCTTCTACGTTCTGGTTCTTATTCTCTCTCGTCTTTTCAACCACGAACACCCTTAACACTGGCTTGGATGAATCACTAAGATAAGCATGCAACCGAACCTGATCAGTTATCTTGAAAGGTAGTACCCTCTGATTTTTAAAGGAGCTGTGCATGTAGATGATAACGAGTTCTTTCGATTAACAATTTAGTCCACAATAACTGATGATTAAGTTCACAAAATCATCATACGAAACATCACGTTGGACTGTTATAGCTATTGTCTCTAGTATTTCACCCTTATTCTAATGACATACATATCGATTGATCTTCTCGATCCATTGACCATGATAATCCACCCCTATTATTATTGATCCCTCCATTAGTGGTACCTAAATAAAGTCATTTGTTAAAAAAAAGTTAATAGTGATTTCATAGTGCCATAAATAAATCCCAACAAATGTGTAATCAGTTGTAATAGATTAGAATTCATGTTACGCTTTTGAAGCTGATTTCAACAGATGAGTCATCTGTTGAAATAGGTGAATCAGATGTTGCAACAGACTATATATCTTTTGGGATTGATATTACAGTACTGAGGCACCTTTGAAGTTAATTCCAATAGATGAGTGACATGTTACAACAGATAATTAACCTGTTACGACAGATGACTTACCTGTTGCAACAGACGACGATCTTTTAGAATCAAGGTCAGGTTCTATCATAACAGGTTACTAATATGTTGTAACAGATATTTACTATCTATTGGAATCGAGTTCGGGTTCTGTTGCAACAGGTTAATAATCTATTGTAACAGATACATACCTTGTTGCAATAAATAACACGTCTGTTGGAATCAAGTTCAGGTTCTGTTACAACAGATTTATAATATGTTGCAACAGATATTTACCACATTGCACCAGATAACTAATCTGTTTAAATAGATAAATCATTTATTGCAACAGATGATCCAGCTGTTCGATTCATGTTATGACATATAGAACCATAAACATGAATCTAACATATCAGTCTTCCATTAAAACAAATGTCTTATTTGTCGCAACATGATTTATCTGTTTAAACAAGTGGCTCTTATGTTGGATTCATGATCGATTTCTATCCATTGTTGGAAAAATAACACAATAGCAGTAATCCAGATGAAAAATTCAACTAAAAATCATAATTTGACTTACCAAAGTCTCCTATGAAGTAATTTCAAAGTGGAAAGTGATGTACGAAACAAGATTTGACCTAATAAATTGGTCAAATAGTAACAGTAGTGGTAACAACAACAACAACAACAATGGTCAACAAGAAGATGAAGATGATAATGAAGTAGAAGATGATGATAATGAAGCAAAAGATGATGAATAAAGCAGTAGCAATAATGAACAACAAAAATTTCTTAGGGAGAGAAAACAATAATGGATGAAAAGAGAGAGAAAGATGCCTTTTTTCCCTCCGTTTCTCAATTTATTAGGTAAACATTTGGATCAAAGTATAAATTTAAAAACTTGTGGGCTATTCTCAAACTTATCAAATTTTCTTAATCCATAATAAAGTAATTGTCATCTCCACTCAATTATTAAGACTTGTGTCACCTACACCTCATTTTAAAACTCTTTGTCACCTACAGCCCAAAGACCCTGGTTACTATCATTATTTAGTAATATATGTTTCATTATACTAGATACATATAATTGTAAAATATGGATCTAGTATAGTGTCTTTGTGAAGTGTAACAAAAAAGTATAGCAAAACAATAATATATCATGAAATGCTATAGCCATGCATTATAATTGGTGATAAAGTAAAAGTATTTTATCATCAAAGATACATAATGTATGTTTATCTAAACATTACTAACATCATCAAAAATATCATCAAAGTTACTAACATTATCAACGTATTAATAACCAACTAGCCGACAAATAAACAACTACTGAATATGAAAAACACGGTCTATTTATTTTGGTGAGAACTTGCTCCTTGACCTTGGTGGGTCGTTATTCTCACTAAAGTAGTCATTCTCCGCCTTTTCAGATCCATACTTGCATAAAAGACTTGCATATCTTAGACGATGGTATTGAGCATTAATACTCAAAAATGGAATGTCTAATCCCTCGCTCAGATACTCAGCATAGATAGCTACAAATACACCACAATCCTTGCATAGTAATTACTACTTTAATTAAAAACATCAATATAGATGTATACGCTAATGAAAACAACAAAATAAGTAATGTAATACATACAAACTTCCACTTTATTGTTGTGCTATCGTAGATACATATTCAACTCGGAATGGATCACGTTCGATCTTTCCCTTGTAGGATTCCAGTGTAGCCCAGTCAGTGGGTACTTTTTGCTAAAAAAGTTATTGTACTGAAGGTAAGTCAGAATCATTACAACCAACTTTTCAATCTGACTAGTTTTTCTTTTTTTTTTTCGTGAAGAGACCATTGAATCATACACATTGATGACATGATCCTTTAAAGCAATGACTGCCAATACCCAGTGAAAGGCACCGTCACAGTTAATAGGGACAAAAACCTCATTAACTAGATGCCAAAGCTAACCTGCGCGTGTACTCAATTCCTTGATGGTGTTAATCAATGACATCTCCATTTGAGCAATCTTATTAGTCCTTGCAAATGCATCTTGAGTTGCAAGTTCCTTACCAACGTCAGCATTATAGTAATTCGCATATGCCTTCTCAATGTACACTTTAAAAAAGCAATCAGTGGTAGTGTATCTGTTAGTTGGAAAATTCTTGTTCTTGTACTTTTTCCTTAAGTAATACATAATGACATCCAGATGTTGTTCAAATTGTAATCAAATGGAATATATGTTACAGCAGGTAATTGTAATGATTTTAAATGAAATACAAATTAAATTGTTTATGTAATTAAAATAATTAAAGAAAAAAATGCAGGTTATTGAAAGAGCAAAAAATGAACAAGATACATATTAATATTTTAAGATACATTTTTTGTTATTATGTATCTAATACAACATACATTCAGATAAAACATCCTAAAATATATACTTGCAGTAAATAATAAAATCTGACAGAAATTTCATTGCAGGTAATTTGACAAAAACATGTTATAAACTTAAATACATCATCATACATATCATACAATCCGAAATGCATATACTAATGAAAATCTACTTTAATGATGAAATATGAAAGAATAAAGGTAATTGAAAAATCAATAAATTAACAAGATACATATTAATATATGAAGATACATCTTTTGTTATTATGTATCTAATACAACATAAAAACAGAATGAAAAGCTCAATATCTATACTGCAACACATCATCAAATTTGATAGAAACAAGACCCTTTGCATGCTCTTTAACTTAAAGAATTTCTATAACTTGTACAGTCAATCTAACAACCTCATGTTATAGATTTTAATACATCATATATATCACATAATTCGAAATGCATATACTAATGAAAATACCTCATCATTTCAGCACTTGTTTTGTTGATACATCAGGTAGAACTAGTTCTTGAATTTTGAAAAAACAATTACGAAATTTAGTTGACAAAATTCAAGATTTGAACATTTTTACCTTGTAGTGATCGACCTTATCTTTCCTGTAACACAACAATACAATAGATTTTCAAAAAAGGTAAAAAATTGTATATTACATTAGAATTTATAATAAGAAATGTTTGAACGTACTTGTTCATGTGTTGCTTGTAAAAGCTTTCTTTAATCCAATCTTCAAAAACTTTCATCTCTTCATTTGGTGAATCTCTAATAATATCATAACCTTCAAATGAGTATTTTTTTTGGCACATTAGAAACTAACTTTTCCTTTCCTTTTGAACTTGATCCAAAATGGGTCAAAAAAGAAGAATGGTAAATTTTTTATGGCCTTCTTGTGCATTGTGCAAGTGCCTTTTTAACTTCTGACATGACCTTTTTTGGTGTTGGGAAAGTAGACACAATTGCAGTGTCACTGATCGAATATTCGTCCAGAGTTGTTAGTGAAGGCTTGTAAATTGTCAATGTCATATCATGTTCTCGAACTGAAATAATAATTTCAATCGATTCCATTTCTTCAACAACAATGTACTCAATTGCTCAATACCAACATCCTAAATATGCTATAAAACATTTTCAAATATTTTATATTAAATCATGAAATAGTAATTACATAACTGTTCGTATTTATTTTTTTACTAAATTAGATTCTTACTACTAAATTACTAAAAATATACTAGATACAAAATAATGTCCTCTTATTTTAATAAGTTAGTAACAAATATACATAAATGTTATGTTAGATATAAAAAAATAAAAATATTTATCTTTCATTCAATAACATAAGACAAGCACAAACCTGTTACATGAATGTCTTAATTAACATTTTATCATTTTAAACATACAAAAAATGTCATGTTATATTTCTAAATACATAATGAATGTTAATTTCCTTTTCATGTTGTTCACCATTTTTTAAAGATGATGGTGCTAGGTTGACTTTATCCTCCTCCATTTCAACTGATTTGTTCGTTTCTTCTTCTAGACTATCTGCACTAGTAGGTCCTACAACATCATCTGAAGGATCACCGTCTTACCGGCTCTATTTTGGAATGTTTTCCTGTAGACTTTTGTTCAGTGAATAAGAATATTCAATACAATAATAGTTAAAAATATGAGATACAATATAATTAATACTTATGTAAAGTCAGTAAAAATTGAGATATATAAACATTATATGAGATATAAAATAGTAAATATGTATCCATGGCCATCTCCATTTTCTCTGATTTTTTGAGTCAAAATATGGACTGATGGGATTACTATGACCTTCAAAATCACTACATCATCTGAATGTTGACCCTCTTTTGGGCTTTGTTTTACAATGTTTTCCCGCAAAATATGAATGAATAAAAAGATTAAAGCCAATATAGTCATTAATAAATGTGTGTTGTTTTAAGGTATGTTACCTTCTCAATAGTCCCATTTTTCGACTGCAAGGACTTCAAAACTTTAGAGAATCTGTCATTCATCACACGCTCCAAATCGTTTAATTTCATATCAATCTAATAAATATGCATAGATGATTATTCAATATATATACAAACAATAAATTTGTATGGCTTAAAAATATAGAATCCTTACGTATGTCTTCACATATGTCTTTGCTTCGGACTCTAACAAATCTAAGTCTGCTTTAACTAAAAGCTCCTTCATGTTTATGCATGTAGAATCATCAACTTCTTTACTCCTTTGTTCTGTATTTGTTGGATTCGATAGTATTTGTTAAGCATGAAAATATCACGATATAGAAATATTTTCATTATGACAAAAAGGTTAACATATGTTGATATGGAAATACCTGCCGTCTGTTTTTCTTTTGAGACCCGACTCTGACTTTGTTCTTTTCTTTCTGATCTTTTTCCTGGGGGAACATTTTTTTCACTCTTCGGTAGAGGTGTAGACACTATACCATATACGTGTATCGACTCCCTTATCAAATATTGTGGAGGTGTCGTACTAAAGTCTTCAAAATTGTCATAATCTATGAAAACTTGGGGTAAATTGACTTTGTAACTCCTTTGGTCTGGATTTTCAGTTGATGATGGCATCGAAGATGTACCAAGATGATACAATGCAAAACTAGTTGGTGGATAATCAAGTTGTTCCAACTCCTCCGCAGTAGGAACAATGTTGGAATATGAACACTTTGTACCAAAATTTTAACCATTAAAAATAATTATGATTAAAACGAAAAAATAATTTGATGCAATGTATGAAATGTAGACACGTAATATTGTCCGCCCAAAAAAATTAATTTTTACTCATTTTTACATCTCTCTACCCTACTTTTACCTTACCCCTACCCCCCACCTAATTCGCCCACTAAGCTGACACCCCACGTGCCCACTCTGTTTTTTCAATAGAAATAACTACATTGACTTTTCTCTTTTCTTCTTTGACTAAAAAGGACCCCAAAAATACTCTCCAAGCACATACGGGAAAAACAACAACATTCAGACAACCTCCATTTTTTCTCCATAATTACATACAACATCACTCACATATACACGCATCCACATCACACAGATACACAGTGATGGAAATCAATTCACACCCACACAAACTGCAAAAAACACACAGATAAAATTGGGGAGTGAACAAAGGGAGGAAAAATAGTAAAATAGAGAGGTTTAAGAGTGAATATCGAGAGAAAGAAAAGAGTTATCGGAGAGAGATATGCGAAAGAAAGAGAGATTGAGAGAGAGGGGGGAAAGGATGGATGATGCGTGACTATTTTCGATGAGTTCTCATCGGACTAGCCACTGGAACGCGCCTCTGTTGCGGTTGTTACTATTTCGATGAAACTCGCTGGAATATGACGACAGTTGCACCATTCTTCCCAAGAATTGACTCCGAACCATATTTTGGAGATTTACATGGTTGATATCGAGTTGGTTTGGTTTGAAGCCGGGTTAATTTGAGGTTTTGAATCCTCCAAGCTCTTTCGTTTTCGAAATAAAAGCGTCATTAAGGTCTATTCTTCATCTCATTCTCGATTAATTTCTAATTGTTTGATATTTTGCGTGTTAAATTCATAACGTGTTGATTTTGTTTTGTTTATTTTAATATATTTTGGATCACTGTGAATGATTTTGATATCTATTGGTTGATTTTTTGTCGAAAATGGTTGATCATGTGGTTGAAAAATGGATTTGGGGTTGAGAATTGAAAATTTGATAAAATTGGTGAATTTTGGTTAGTTTGATTCATTGGTTGTTTGACTTGAAATGAACGTTAATTGAATTCGATAATATCATGTTTAGGTCGATAATTAATAGGCAAATGATAGGCTCAGGTAGGCAAATTTAAAATTTGGGGATGGTGAAATGTCTGAATATTTGTTGAATGGTTTTGTTTACCGTATTTCTATCAAATATATTTATTCTCCGGGGAATGCCCCAAAGTCATATGTATATATTTATTATCGAGGAATGCCCCGCGATACTTTGTATTCGGAAGACCGCTCGTGATCAAGGCCCGAGGCTTCAGGTGGAGCGTAGTTTAGGATTAGTATAGGTTAGCGTAGGTTCACATTTCAGTACCTTTTTATTTTGGGTCTGTAATAATTGAATTGAACACTATATTTTTGGATTTGTTTTGTTTTGTTTGTTTGATTGATGGTTTTATGTGGTTTATATATTTGTAGTGTCGAATTAGCCGATATGCTCCACCAAGCGACCGTAGTCGAACTACGAGATCGAGGGGTGCCTAACACCTTCCCCTCGGTCAACAAAATTCCTTAATCGGAATCTCTGTTCGCGGATTAGTTTGAAAGAGTCAAAAACGATTTAAAAAAAGATATCCAAGGGTGACTTGGCACACCCGATTTATGTCAAGTGGCGACTCTGAGTTTTGAGTATAAAAAGTCTTTTTCGAAATAAATTTTCACGTTTGATCACTTAATAATAAAACCCTTTCAAACTTAAAATTTATTCTTTTTGGTTAAAAAAAGGGTGTGACAGTTTGGCGACTCTACTGGGAAAATTTTCAAAACTCGAGCTTACTTTTGGAGTTGTATCGGTATAGTTTGACATTATGGGTGTATAAACATTGTTTGGCGTTAGTGTTTGTGTTTATTGTTGAGTGCTTATGTGCTACGTGCTTACAGTTTTTCTCTTTTGTGTTACCGCTTTATATCTGGCTTCATGTACATAACCCGAGTCAATTATTTCTGTAACAAGTCCCGGAGTGCACGTCGTGCACACAAACTCTATAGAGTCACCCTTATTTTCGGAGGGGGAGCCGACGGACGTATAGAGTGGGTGGAAAGCAAAGCAGCTATTATCGATCATATGCTCCCCCGAACGGCCTTGTTAGTGGACCCAAGCATAGTCAGCCTTTAGGTCATGCTTATATGCATCATATTGAGACCTAGCGGGACCCACTTGGTCCTACATAGGAAAGTCACCTTAAAAGCATCTCTACGTGCCAAATGATGCATTTTTTAGTATAATAGTATCATTTGACAGATTGATTTAGGGAAATAATGTATCATAATTAAAGGAGCGTATGTTTAGGTAAAAAAAAAAAAGGAAGAAAAGTAAAGAAAAAGTGAGTCAAAAAAGAGTTTCATAGCTTTTAGTGTTATTTATGGCTTTTGTTTTCACAATTCAAAAATTCAAAAAAAAAAAAATTTATGTTTTGCGCTAATTTTTTAAAAAATAAAAAAACATCAAAAAGATTTTGCCTTTGTTTCCTTTAGCAAACATTTATAATTCGAAAATTTCAAAAAGATTTTTTTTTCAATAGGGTTTTTTATCAAAGGAAAATTCAAAAAAATGGTAGAAGTTTTATACATTTCATATAATGAAAATCCCCTAAAAGATTTTATTTTCATTGTTATAGTCGTGTCTCTCAAGTAAAGGTTTAGTTTATTCTTTAATCCTTAATTGTCCAATCTGGACGAACTACGCACCCCTGATTCTCCTCTCTCGGGAGTAAGATACGTAGGCAGCTTATTGTTGGTTCGGGGATCTTATTTGAAAAATTCAAAAAAAAATTCTTCACTCTTTATTAAAGTAGGTGTTTCATATACATCTCTAAAAGAAAACCACAAAAAGATTTTTCTTTAATAGTGTAAAGTTTCAGTTTCGTATGAAATTCAAAATCTAAAATCCAAAAAGATTTTTCTTTGGTAATCATACGTTTTCATTTTATATAAGAATCTGAAAAATTCAAAAATAAAAGATTTTCTTCACTCTTTATTAGAGTAGGTGTCATATACTTCTTTAAAAGAAAATGGCAAAAAGATTTTTCTTTAATAGTTCCAATTTTCATTTTCATATGAAATTTAAAATTGAAAACCCAAAATGATTTTCTTTGGTAATCATAGATTTCATTTTGTATTGGGATGTTAAAGCTAAAAAATACAAAAAGATTTTCGTCAATTCTTTTGACAATTTATTATTTTCTTTTCTTTTTAAAGTCTTAAGAAAAAAAAAAGAAAAAAAGAGTTTAATTGGCCATTTTGACAAACTTCACGAACTACGCGCACCTGATTCTCCTCTCTCAGAAGTGACATATGTAGGCGCCCATCTTGGGTTCGGTGATCTTTTTAAAAGGAAAGCAGAAAAAGAGTTTTGAAAAAAGTGTTGCATTCTAACACTTTTATTATCTCTTGTTCAGTTAGTTTAAGGTTGTTGGTTTGTGGCATTTTGGTTGGTCCTCCACATCACACCAAATCTGAAGAAGGTTTAGCTGTGTCCAACAAGGATATAGAGAGTGACCTCATGAATCAAATAAAGAGTCAAGAAATTGAGAGTTTAAAGAAAGAGAATTTGAGACTAAGACAACAAATGTTGGAAATGTATCGAGTTTGGGCCAATAAGCTGCCTCCTCCTCCATTCCCCACTATTAACCCTGCAAATACCTTGAGTCTTTTACCAAAATTGTAAAGTCAGTTTCCTACTGTTGTTGATGCACCACAGTATGCCGCAGAATCCATTCCAAGCCAAAAATATCTCAATACTTCCATCACTGATTCTCTAGCCCTTCAGTATAAATATACCACATTGACTGCACCATATACTGTCTGTGCTTTTGTTGCTCAACCTTTTATTGAGACTTCTACTTTGACCATTAATCCAACAATTCTGCTTCCCCAGGCTGCTAGTGAATATATGTTCAATACTTTGATGATCATTTCTATATTCCTGAGCCCACGTCAATGTTAATTGGACCACCAAAATTTCTTAACAAGAAGCCTAGGGATAATTTTACACCAATTGGGGAGTCGTATGCCAGTTTATTCTAGAAATTAAGAGAGTTGGTCATGATCACTCCTCTCTTTGGGCATGCTTTTAATTCCCGTTCAAGAAATTTTGATCTTAATGTACGATGTGCGTATCATTCTGATGCTCAGGGTCATAGTATTGAAGATTGTCGAGATTTGAAAAGAGAAATTGAAAAGATGATTCAAGATAGAGAAATTATGGTATAGAGCATTGGTAGTGAGGAAAACTCTAGTCAAGCTAATATGCAAACCAGTTGCTAAGATGTCAAGCTCAATAATTGAGAGGTCACTCTCCTTGATAGGATGGATGTTTGGTAGTTTGTTTTGTCTTTTTTTTTATTTTCCGAATTATTTCAGGGTTGTAGTTTGGGATCTATCTTGTTTTGTCCCTTTGTCATTTATGTTCAAACCCTTCTATCTTTTGTTTCAACTAAATGGAGGTTGTCTTTACACAATACACTTTATGTTGGTTCTAATTGATATGACATGCCTGTGGAATTTCAGCCAGATTTTAGAGTCTAGTTTTAGGCATGAAGTTAAATCAGAGGGCTAAAGTTAAAACAAAAATATGAGAAATAGGTACAGTGCTGAGACATTTGGTGATAAGTCGAAGTCTTCGTTGAAAATTAAGGCAATTATTTTGAGGATCACGAGAATAACTTGGTCATCAATTGAAAAACATGTCTCATTTAGGTCAAACAGTAGATGTTTGATCCTATATCAAAAGGAACAGAAAGAAAATCAACTCCACGAAAGCATGAGCCATTCGATGTGAGAAATGTACAACAAAGGTGGAGTTATATGCTGGACAAGTGTAGAAGAAGAAGTGGCACACATGCTCAGTTAAAGTTAGTTTTTTAAAGTGTCATAAACAATCTTCATTTATCATTTTATATTGCATGATATGTACTTGTATTTTCAAGGATTGATATGACGAAGGCTTAGATTTATTTTCTTTCATACCCCTCTTTTGGAATCAAGATAGAGTTAGAAAAGCTCAAAATAAAGGTTTCAAGCAAAAGAATAGAGTTAGAAAAGTTTCAAAAGAAAAAAGCAACAACAAAAAAGAAAAAGAGAAAAAAAATATATCCAAAAAGAAAGAAAGAGGAGAGTGTCAAGAAAAAAATAGAGTCAGAAAAAGTCACAAAGAGAAAAAGATTCACCAAAAGAGAAGAGAAATCAGAATCAAGCAAAATAACAAGCCATTAGAACTACGCGTGACCTGATTCTTCTCTCACGGGGGTGAGATACGTAGGATGCCTTATTCCGGGCTCGGTCCAACCAAATAAACAATTTAGAATTGCCCAGTCAAAAGAAAATGGGGCATAATTTAATTTTCATTATTTGAGTCGATTCCAAAAGTTGTAAGTCTCACCCCACTCCAAGTGTCATTTGGGCCTCATACCATCCTTTCTTTCTAACCATATCCAAAAGTCAAGTTACAACCAAAGAAAAACCTTCAGATCAATCTTTGAAAATGTTAAGGCTAAGCATACAATGGATGTGATGATGCATTTGGGAACTACTTGTCTTCTGCAGCATAAGAAACCAGGAGAGGAATAAAAATAAGAGAGTTTTATTAGTGAAAACCCTCAAGGGCACCGTAAGATAATGGTAAGTTGAGAGAGATAAAAATGAGAGAGTCTTATCGGTGAAAACCCTCACGAGCACTGTAAGATAAAAATAAGAGAATCTCATTGGTGAGGTGATAAAAAGAAAATAAGAGAGGCTTGTTGACGAAAACCCTTCAAGGCGCCACTAGCCGAATGAGGTCTCCGAATGCAGTTGGCCCAAGGAAGCAACTCAGTTTCAGGGTCATTAACTCAACAACAATTTGTGAGAGTTGTGGATGGAAAGATCAGGCAGTTTAATCCGATATGCATGTCATAATCATTAGAGTTGACTGTCATTTCTAGATAAACTTTTCTTTCATCTTTTTCAATGGGGACATTTATTGTCGTTTCTTTCTTCTCTATAGTTATATTTTTATTTTCTTGAGTCAGTTATCCAAATAAAACAAAAATTATTGTCATTTTTCTCCTATATTTAAGTCCAGTTTATGTCAAAACAAGTGAGAAAGTATTTCAAAATTTGCTACCAGCTTCTTCAATTGCACAAAACAAGATAAAAGGCCAGCATATGAAAGGGATATGATTGTGAACTGAAATAAGGCATGAAAATTTTTTGTCAACAGACAAGTCTGGGAACTCAGGGAAATACCAAGGTTTAAAGGGTTTACCCGAGAAGCATGGAAAAGCAGAGATACTGTGTTTATTTCAGAGTCACTCTTAATAATCTGAGTTTAGGTCAATAACAGCGATAAAGCAGGGGCAAGTGCTAGCAATCTGAAACAAAATAAAGGGAATGAACACTGGAGCAGGTGTCGGGATAGCCAAGTGTTGCAATCCACCACTAAGTTTTTAACTGAAAAATTTTCTTTGTTTTGCAAATTCGCTTCACTTAATTCAGCGACCATTGGAAAAGCACATCCGTGGAAATTTATTTTATGTTCAGGACCCTTCTGAAAAATGAAAATCTACTTTATATTCAGGACCCTCCTGAAAAATGAGAATTTATTTTATGTTCAGGACCCTCCTAGAAAATGGGAATTTAATTCAGTTCAGGACCCTCCTGGAAAATGGTAATTTACTTTATGTTCAGGACCCTCCTGAAAAATGGGAATTTACTTTATGTTCAGGACCCTCCTGGAAAATGAAACTTTATTTTTAGAAACACGGACTCTTTCTTTATCATAATATTTGTTTGGTATAATTTTGTTCTAGTTTTATTTTTGATATTAGGAGCCCGCCTGCAGAACAGGGTGACCAAACTGAAAGTTAGGAGCCTGCCTAAAGAACAGGGTGATGAAATCGAAAGTCAGTGAGCCCGTCTGAAGAATAGGGTGATGAAATTGCAAGTCAGGAGCCCACCTGGAGAATTGAGTGAAGAATTTCAAGTTCAGGTTCAAGATCAGAAATACCACTAGCAAAACGTGACCAGTTTTGAGTTCATCTCCAACATCAAATTTTGTATGGAGAAAGAATCTATCTTCAAGTTCAACCGAAAGAAGATCAGATCTTTTGTCACTTTTGAAAGAATTGGAGACCCAAGACATGAATCAAGAGATGCTGCATAGATAGAACTTTTGTAATGTCATTCATCTTTTAACTTGTAATTTTATTTTGATGTAATAACAGAGCCGCAGATCAGAACCTCGACAGAGCCTCACTCGACTCTCCAACTCGGTATAGTCCATCTTCTTTTCAACCTGAAACTACCTGCAGCCTGATCCCCACCTAATATGGGATAGGTGGGAAGTCCAAATTCAAGATTCGATTTTACTCCATCTTTCTTCACCGTTCTTTTGAATAATGGTCGGTCAAAATTTTATCTCGTTGTCTACTTCTTTGTTTGAAAACACTTTGTGTTTACATCCAAAAAGGGGCATAATGTAGACAAGTAATTTTGTCCGCGCAAAAAAATTAATTTTTACTTATTTTTACATCTCCCTACGCTACCCTTACCTTACCCCTACCCCTCACCTAATCCGCTCATTAAGCTGACACCCCATGTTCCCACTCTATTTTTCAATAGCAACAACTACATTGACTTTTCTCTTTTCTTCTTTTGACTAAAAAGGACCCCAAAAATACCCTCCACACACATATGGGAAAAACAACATTCAGACAACCTCCAATTTTTCTCCATATTCACATACAATATCACTCACATATACACGCATAATATCACACACACATAGTGACGGAAATCAATTCACACCCACACAAACTGCAAAAAACACACAGAGAAAATCGGAGAGTGAACAAAGGGAGGAAAAATAGTGAAATAGAGAGGTTTTGGAGTGAATATTGAGAGAAAGAAAAGAGTGATCGGAGAGAGACGCAAAAGGAAGAGAGATCGAGAGAGAGGGGGGAAATGACGGATGACGCGTGACTATTTTTGATGATTTCTCTTCAAACTAGCCACTGGAACGCACCTCTGTTGCGGTTGTTACTATTCCAGTGAAACCCACCGGAATACGATGACAGTCGCACCATTCTTCCTAAGAATCGACTCTGAACCATATTTCGGGGATTTTCGTGGTTGATATCGAGTTGGTTTGGTTCGAAGTCGGGTTAATTTGAGGTTCTGAATCCGCCAAGCTCTTTCATTTTCAAAATAAAAGCACCATTAAGGTCTATCCTTCATCTCATTCTCGATTAATTTCTAATTGTTTGATATTTTGCATGTTAAATTCATAACGTGTGGATTTTGTTTTGTTGATTTTGATATATTTTGGATCACTGTGAATGATTTTGATATCGATTGGTTGATTTTCTGTCGAAGATGGTTAATCATGTGGTTGAAAAATGGATTTGGGGTTGAGCATTGAAAATTTGATAAAATTGGTGAATTTTGGTTAGTTTGATCATTGGTTGTTTGACTTGAAATGAACGTTAATCGAATTCGATAATATCATGTTTAGACCGATAATTAATAGGCAAATGGTATGCTTGGGTAGGCAAATTTAGAATTTGGGGATGGTGAAATGTCTGAATATTTGTTAAATGGTTTTGTTTACTGTATTTCTATCAAATGTATTTATTCGCCGGGGAATGCCCTGAAGTCATGTGTATATATTCATTACCGGGGAATGCCCCATGATACTTTGTATTCGGAAGACCGTTCGTGATCAAGACCCAAGGCTTCAGGTGGAGCGTAGTTTAGGATTAGTGTAGGTTAGCGTAGGTTTACATTTAAGTACCTTTTTATTTTGGGTCTGTAATAATTGAACTGAACACTATATTTTTGGACTTGTTTTGTTTTGTTTGTTTGATTGATGGTTTTATGTGGTTTATACATTTGTAGTGTCGAATTAGCCGATATGCTCTACCAAGCGATCGTGGTCAAACTACGGATCGAGAGTTGCCTAACACCTTCCCCTCGGTCAACAGAATTCCTTAACCGAAATCTCTATTCGCGAATCATTTTGAAAGGGTCAAAACCGTTTTGAAAAAGGATATCCAAGGGTGCCTTGGCACACCCGATTTATGTCAAGTGGCTTCTCTGAGTTTTGAGTATAAAAAGTCCTTTTCGAAATAAATTTTCACCTTTAGTCACTTAATAATAAAACTCTTTCAAACTTAAAATTTATTCTTTTTGGTTAAAAAAGGGGTGTGACATGAAACACATTCAATCAATATCATACCTTGCTAAATATTCCGATCATAAACTGATTATACTGAGGCCAGACTGCAACAACCTTTCAATTCAATATATGAGGTATGTTATTACCCTCTTTCACAACAACTTTAGTATTAATATTTGAACAGAGTTCAAACATCCACACATAAAGAACCTGAGGGATGCCACCCAACCTATAAAGTTGCTTCTCCTAAAAAAAATTTTGCCTAAGTGAGGCCATCAACCTGGAGAAAGAAACTTGACCCCAAGGAAAGAATTTGTATTTTCTATCTTCCACCATCTTGAAATCAAAAAATAAAATGGGAGAAGCATTTAGCTGTGAGTAGATGAAGTAAAGGATTGCCATCTGGAGGGCATCCTCTATGGTTTTAAAATTATCCTTCAGAAAACGTTTCACCAACGCCTCCTTATCAACCCCATTCGTTGATTGAGGAAAGTACCTTCTCATAAGCCTACTCGGAGAAAAATCATCATGTTTGAAATCTTCAACATTACCAAAACACTTCAAGCCAGTTATCAAGGCAAATTCATAAATAGAAAATCTAAGAATGTTGCCTTTGACACACACATGCATCTCTTCTTGATTTGGTTGCTCGATTTCGAGCATAAGAAGACATTTGGTAATTTTTCCAATATAATTTGAAAGAGGGATGTTGAGATAACATCCAAAAATAGTCGTTTCAAATAAGTCGATAACTTCTTGGCCGACGACTTCTTTAATCTCATCTTTAAATTTTAAGTTGCATGAACTCCCAAATCTAAGATGATGCGGTGGAATTTTCTTTATAATGTAACTCAATCCCTAAAAAAAAAAAATCGGATTACTAAAAATAAACAACACGAGATACATATCAATGCATTAACAATAACTCACCGATACAAGTTTACATAATAACATGAGATGTAATAAATCTACTATAACACAGTACAATAAATACAAAAATTGTAAGAACATAATACTATAGATACAAGATAATACAAAATGTTTCTTTAAGCTTAAAAATATGTATCTTTCATCTGGTTATTTCAATAATACTAATAAAACATTAGATACATTTAAATGCTTATCAGTTAACCGTATTTACAAGATAGTACAATATGTATCTTAGAAGAAATAACATATATCTTTTGTAATAAATATTACAATAAAATTTAAACAACACGAGAATAAAATAATAGATACATTTAAATGCTTACTCAGTTAATTGTATATACAAGATAGTACAATATGTATCTTAGAAGAAATAACATGTATCTTTTGTAATGAATATTACAATAAAATTTAAACAACACAAGATACATATCAATGCATGAACAGTGACTCACTGATACAAGTTTATACAATATGCATCTACAAACTTATAAACTTTTATCTTTTGTTATGTTAATTTCAACAATACATAAAAAAACACAAGATACATATAAAATCGAAAACAAACAATCAAATATACAAGAAATTTTAAAACGTATCATGCAAGTCAAAATATGTATGTCATCCTAATATTCAACAAATCTGAACATGCAAATACCTTTGAAAGCTCATCTCTGAAAATTACCTCAACAACTCTTCTTCTCTTAGCGGGAGTTTTACCTCCAGAACTGTTAGATCCTCTTTTCTTAGAAACATGAATTTCTTTTTTCTTATCCTTCTTGGCATACTTTTCCCGCAATTTCTTCATAGTATGTGGATCGTTTCTATGCTTGGATCTATTTTCATCAAAACCAATAAATTCGTAGTCAAAACTACCAGGAACGAAGTTTACAACTTCTTCATATTCTTTGATACTTTCTAATTGGGAGATTCCAAGACTAAAATATGGTCCCGAATCTCTATTCATAATGTTAATTCAAAACAATGTAGACTACAAAACCAAAAATCAAAGAATTTGCTCACCAAAATCACCAAAAAATCAATCAGAAAACGCAGGGGCAATTTTTTTTTTTAAAAAAAACAAATCGTCAAATAATGATAGAAGAAATTTAATATGATTTTAGGGGGAAAATTTACCTTAATTCAAAAGTTTGAATTAGAGGGAAAGAATGGATTGAAACTGCTGCTGAAATTGTGGCGTACAATGAGGAAGGAAACGGGTACAATTTTGGTAAAGTAAACCGTATGGATAGGAGGTCTTAAACTTGTATCTCAACTTTTAATAAAAATAGTAAATGTTGAGATATATGTAATATTTTAAAAGCGAAGGGATTTTTAGAAGTTTTGGAACATAAGTTGTTCTTTTAGGTAATTTTTCCTTTAAAAAATTTCTAAAAATTATATAAATACACAACTTATGTTTTCAATGTTACAAAAAATCTCAACTCCCTAAACATATTACAAAAATCTCACATATACATAGAATGTTATGTATATGTCGGCTATGTTATGTATATTAATAGGGAGAGAATAAAGTAATTAAAAAAGTGGAAAAAAGTATAACTACCTTTAAAAGGTTGGTATTTATGTTATTTATGATAAGTTTTAAATTTTTAAAAGATTTTACTATACTTCGACCCAAAGCCCCCTCTTCTCCTAGACTTTGGGATCAGTTTTTGCCAAGAAATTTGTGCCAAAAATGAACAAATTCTATGACCAAACAAATTTTGCCAAGATTTTCCCTAAAAACTACTTGGAACATCTATGGTCAAACGGGTCCTAAATCACATTATTGAACACCTATAAATCAAACACCAATTAGATAAGAACATCCATTATTACATTGTCTCTAGATAATACAGAACATATATTTCATATAAATAAATATACAACAATAGGCACCAACCTCTATTCCCAAGTTCTAAAATTTTTGTATGATATTTGCCTTATACAGGCTTGTAGAGCTCCATGTTAACAAGAAATACAAGTCTCAGTGTGCTGCAAGAGGCACTCTGCCTACTCTTTCAGTAACACTCTTGATGTACTCCTTCCTTGCTGGATGATCTTCTTGTGGTCGATTGTAAGGTGTCCACACCGGCTCTCCAACAAACAATCTCATCAACTGCACACGATATTAATAATATGGAACACACAATTAAAATGGTATTTGACAAAACATTTATCGCGATACCATATTTACCAAAGAACTTGTTCGTAACATCATTGCATTAAAAATTATAAAACTGAGTAGCAACAAGGTTCATTTGGAGAAATCTCACTTCTTTGGCTGATTAGTATAGAGCTTGAACTATTAATCCATTCCCTAAGGCTTCTTAACTAAATGTACAAGAACACAAACAGAGTCATTGCATAACCAAATTTAAATCATCAAATTATGTAATGACAAGATTTACTTAGCTTGGGATACTATGATCTATCATATATGGAAAGCCAGAAATTGGAGACTGTTTAGAAGAACTATACTACAGGCAGTAGAGGTAGCTGTGCAGATAAAGAGGGACGGCATACATAGAATCGAATTGTTCAGGGCTACAAAGAAGGCACATAGAAGTAAAACCTTTTTTGTGTAGGTTACTTATCACTTAAGATCGCATTATTGCTCATCGATTGTATGTAGTTGCTGTCAGTTGGAGGCCTCTTGCTCATAGCACGAATAGTCTGTGGGAGGAGGTGCTCTTTAGGCGTACTGGTGTTTGTTTGTTAATTGTAACATCCACATGGTTAACCAAAAAAAATCACTTAGTTTGAACGGTAAGGCTCCGTACAATACATCCTTGTGGTCGGGACTTTCTCCGGACCCTGCGCATAGCGGGAGCTTTAGTGCACCGGGCTGCCCTTTTTACTTTAGTTTGAACGGCAGAAAATTCATTACCTTTGGTTGTTTAGAGCTTGAAATATCAGACCGTTCTCTATGGCTTGTTAATGATATATACAAGTCTAGTACTGAAACAAAGAAATGTGCTCCATATTTCCCATGTATTTATTTTCAGTATTACTCTATGGTCTTTGTTGATGCCACGGGAAAAAGGAAACTTTTATGCGATGCTTCATAAAAGAGAAACTCAAATTTCAACACACCTTGACATAGTTACCAGTATCGAGGGTGAACCGGTGGTAAATCCCAGCAGGAAGTACGATCATATCACCAGCCTTCATCCAGATGCGAATCCAGCGGTCATCCTTGTCTCTCACATCAAAATATCCGCTCCCTTCCAGACAGTAACGTATCTCCTCATCTGCATGAATGTGCTCCGTGTAGAAATTTTTCAACTTCTGCTCGTAGTTGTCGACCTTCTCAGGGCACAAATCCAGCAAATCCTTCAAAGCAAAACAAGATTAAAAGGCATTTTGGTAAATTACACATATTTTTAGTTTAAGGCCACAAGATTCAAAAGTCTTCTTACTTTCTTAAACACCGTGTCAAGGTCAAAGCAGACAAATAAATTGAAACTAAGGGAGTATAGGACATGGAGAACCAAATATGCCATGAACAGAATGGGGTCATTTTGTCCATAAATGTAGCACTACCATAGTAATACCTGAAAGCCATCCTAAAAGTTTACCTACTACTCCCATTACTAAACTATTGTCTTAGTGAGAGAGTTTCAAACACTTCCATTCCATGAATCGCATGTTGAATCCTTAATGTTGTCATACAGTTTAGTAGAAACATCATTCTTCATCTCGTCAGCACTTCCTAGTTCAAACTACCACTGATACCCAAACTACATGTAATATCTCTAACCTCCTTTTAATTGCACCAGAATTTAAAGAAGTACAATCTTTTAATATCTAGATAAACTTACGAATCAAGACATTCAGAGTAAAAAAAATTGACAGATTGCTCTGGTGTGAAGCAATCTTAAACCCTTTTAGAATAGCTTTATTTTATTAGAAGCATTAGACATAATCTAACTGCAAGCTCATATTTTCATCTAAGATGTTCTATAGGATCCCTACGATTTAAGAATCACTAAAATTACGCGTATGAATTAACTGTATATTAGGTACAAAAGTTGCAGAGCTGTAGAAAGTAAACAGACAACCATGACTAATGAGAGTGATGGCCGCAATTTTACAAATCCTGAAACCACATCTACTTGTGCTTCTTAGAGTTCAGGAAACAGGTTGAGTCAGACATAAAAGAATCAAGATAACAACTCCAAAAGCAAATTGATTAACAGATTTTAGTTCATATCATGGGAATGTGCAAGTTGGAAAATACCTATGATAATTACAATCACTGAAATAATTTAGGTTCTCTTCAATTCAAGATTAAAAAAAAAGGAGCACATTTTCCATTCTATTAAAGGCCTTTGGTTCATGGACTAATTTATCCCGAGATTATAGTCCTGGGGTTATAATCCTTGGACTAATTTATCTCATCTAGGAGGTGGAATAAAGTAACACTAAGTTTGACGGGATAAGGTGAGGTATTCAGTTCTCCCTCCGATCATCTTTACTTGTCCATGTTCGACTTGGCACACCCTTTAAGAAATAATAAATAAAAGAGTAATTTTTACTATATCAACCCAATTAAGTCATCTAAATGTTGGATAGTAAGGACGATGATGAATGATAAGGAAGATGATGGATGAGAGAAGTGCTTGGAGTCAAGATTGTTATCAGCAATAAGCGAAGGCAGGGAAGCTTCACTAGAGATGTTTATTTGCAGCTGCTTGGTAATCTGCCCGGAGTTCCTTGGAAAGCATTGATCTTTAAGAATGCATCTCGGCCTAAGGCCATGTTCACGTTGTGGCCGAGTCTGCAAGGTACGCTGTTGACAGTGGATAGGCTCATCCAATGGATGCATAATACAGACCCTTTATGCTCACTATGCAAGGATGCTGTGGAATCCTGGAACCACCTTTTCACAGAATGCATAGTTACGAGGGAATTACGGGCCAAACTATTGAAGTGGATGGGAAGACAAAACTTTATAGCTTCAACATGGGATCAGCTTCTCGCTTGGGAAATTTCTAATCGTAAAGGAAAATCTCTGGCCTCACAGTCATTCAGAATGATCTTTGCAGAAGCATGCCATGCTATTTGGAAAGAAGAAACCAAAGGCTATACGAAAACAGATGCAGGACCGTGGAAATTATTGTCAGAGAACTAGCCTACATTTGCAACTTTGAGAGCTCCTCTCAATACACAGTCCTCCATACATTCTTGGCAGATGTAATCTAGCTATGAAATAGACATACAGTGACTTTTTTTATTGTCATCGATTAATTGAGAAGATAGAGATCCTCCACTAGTTTGGTGCCCTATCCAGTCTCATTTTGGTCTTTTGTTTTGTTTGATAGAGATTAGCTTACTGTGATTAGTATAGCTAAAGTTTTGTACTGCAGAATGGTGATCAACAAAATTTTTAGTTACCTAACAAAAAGAAAAGGTTGGACAACTACTTTTAGTATATTAGACAAGTAAAAATGGACAGGGAATATGGTGCAACGGGATTGATGAGATCTCTTAGCCTTAACCAAAGGTCTTGAGCATAGACTTATTCAGGATTTGAAATTTATAGATCCTCAAGTTTGTTATATGTACAAATATGGTGATTTCTCGACAAATATCAAAATTAGGACCAAAGTTTTTGGACTCTACCTAGCCCATACTTGCCATGCTAGCTCCGCCTCTAATCTCGAGTTCAAGCCCAGGAAATGGAGAAATTCCTAGAAGGGAAAGCTTCTCCCTTTAAACTGGGGCTTATCCAAATTGGTCGGGGGTTCAACATCCAATGGCAGATGGTAATTACCCAGAAGATAAAAAGAAGTAATCAGAAAAAAAAAAAAAAGAGATAAAACACTATTGTTCCCTTGAACTATAGCCAAAGTTGATACGACACATCTTAACTTCACGGGTCCTATTACTCCCTAAACTTAATTTCAAGGTGTTATTGGCCACCTTTTGTGCTTACGTGGCCTAAAAATACTTGTAATTAAGGTGTGTCGTAAAAGGTGTCACGTAAGCACAAAAGGTGAACAATACTGCTACAATTAAATTGAGTTTAGAGGGTAATAAGACCCCGTGAAGTTGTGGTTTGTCGTAGCAACTTTGACCACAGTTCAAGGGGGTAATAGTGCCTTATCTGGAACAAAAATCGTAAAAGGTGCAAATTTTCCATTCCATGAAGTAAATTAAACCAAAACCAAGTACCAACAAATTATGAAGTGAACAAACAAGATAAAGCACAAAGACTAGTATGTAGCTGTAACGAAGTATAAACAAACAAATAAATAAATAAATACCATGTAGCTGTAGCCTCTACTTTCACGAATTTTCTTCAATTCTTCATCATTCTCATAATCATTAGGGTTCAATTTCCAGTACAAAACTCCAAGTTCTGCCAATTTCTCCATAGACAAAAACTCTGATGGATTCTTTTGGTGAGGTAACCTCTGATCTTCTGAATTTTCATCCATAAACCATGCCTAAACATATAAACAAATCAATTAAATCAACCAATCCAATAATTATCAAACAAATTTAACTCTTTTTTATTTTGCTAATCACACTTATTCAAATACCACTACACCAAAGAGTTAGCTGTAATTAGTAAACGACATTGAATCTAATGATAATTAACCGAAAGCTTTTAGCCTATTTTTGAAGTGCATATTTATTGTTGTAACGTACTCACATATAGACTTATTAGAAAATTAGAGAAAATAGTACTAGGAAACTCACCTCGATAGCCATGCCTGCTGCTAATGCTAACTATTCTCGGGTAAGATGTACCTTATTATAAATAAAGGTACAGTAATTTGAGAAAATGTTGGTTAGAACTGATATTTAGAGATTAATATTTTGTCTATTTATGCCACGTGTACACTGTGATTTTCATTTAAATTTATGTGGCGAAAGTTTGTTTGGCTGTTTCTTGTAGTTTATAATCGAATATCTACAATTGGATGTATATTTACACCATACATTTATTTTGTGAATCTGAATATTTCACCAAGTCCAAATGTTGCTATAGAATTCTCCAGAAATAAACTTGGCATAAAATTACAAGCTCTGAATCATAAGGGTTGTCAGGTTAGGAGAAAAAATAACTAATTTTTATATTAATTTTAAGATGATTTTATTTCATGTTTGATGAAAAAAATTGCGAGACAACTAGTTCAAAAAATATTATTACTATTTATCTCACTTTGAGAATGAAATAATAATTATGAGATAATTAATTTCGACATAACTTGTTACCTCACCAAACTATGTCCTAAAAGTTCAAGATAACAGGCAAAATATAATAATTACCCTATATTTTTGTCTTATGGTGACAACAGAAAATGCAACACATTAACGTAAGTATTAAGTAAGTATACATAGAGCATAAATATTCCATACCCTGAAGGCATGGACCATGCACCCAAATTTTTGTCTGTAAAATTTTATGGGATATTTTATTTGGACACTACTAATTAATTTCTATTTGATTTTGACAAATATTAAATATAACATATTTGAAGTTTGACTTGACGAACATGAATTTAATGAAATAATTATTGAATATCAGTTACATATGTTTGAACTTTAGCTGTATGAAATAATTTCGACATTGCATGTCTACTGACTATTATTAGTATTGGTAATGCATTTTCTATCTATGTACAAATAGTCCGCATCATTATAGATTTATCTTTTTGTAGAGCCTTTCTTCGAGATAGTGTGTATATCTCTATGTTATCCCATATGTTATTGGGCCTTTAGTTTATGGACCTTTAGGTTATTGGCTATGTATATATAGCCTACTCTTGTTTTAGTTATTTTCATGCTTTTCAGATTATATTGTAAACCTTAGCCTTTCTTCCCTTCAATAAAGTTCTATTAACATGGTATCAAAGCTAGTTCGATCCATGTCCTTTGATTTGTTGGTTGAAGATTTTGTAGCAGCCACCTACTGCGCGGATCGAACTCCGCGGTGAGTTCGCTGGGGGGGTACGGGGGGCAGCGCGCCCCCGTCCGGGGTTCGGGGCGGAGCCCCGAATTTTTTTGAGGTGCTGCTGTATTCGTTTGCTGTTTTCGTTGGGTTTTTTGGTTGGATTGATTCGTTGCTGTCTTCGTTTGCTGTCTGGTATTGTTCGTCTTTCGTTCTTTTGTTTGCTGCTATTGTTGTTCGTTCGGAATTGTTCAACCTAGGGTTTTGCATCTTTTTGTTTTTTGAATTGTTTGTGTGTTGCTGTGTTTACAATGACTGGAAAGGATGATTCTCTCCAGTCCATTAGTACTCAATTAGATGGTAAGAACTATGCCTATTGGAGTTATGTCATGAAGAATTTTCTTCGTGGGAAGAATATGTGGGGTTATATCACTGGAGTAAAACCAAGACCTATCGATGATAAAACTGAAAATTTTGATTTGTTGGTGGACTTATGGGAAACTAATAACTCCAAGATTATCACTTGGATCAACAATTCTGTAACTCAGTCAATTGGTATACAATTGGCTAAGTATGACACAGCAAAGGAGGTCTGGGATCATTTGGAAAGACTGTACACTCAGTCTAATTTTGCTAAGCAGTACCAGTTGGAGTATGATATCCGTGCTCTTCAACAGCATGATCTCAGTATTCAAGATTTTTATGCTGCCATGTCGGATTTGTGGGATCAATTGGCACTTACTGAATCTGCAGAGTTAAAAGGTTTTGGGCCGTACATTGCTAGACGGGAAGAGCAACGCTTGGTTCAGTTTTTGATGGCACTACGTTCTGACTTTGAGGGCCTACGTGGAACAATCCTTCATCGATCTCCCCTCCCTACTGTTGATTCTGTGGTTCATGAACTGATTGCAGAGGAGACTCGTATCAAGTCTCAAGTGGATAAAGGGTCTAAAGTAACTACTACTCCTGTCATGTTTGCTGCTTCAACTGATCAGTCTAGGCCACCACGTACTCAGACTCGACAATCTCCTAAAGTTGCATTTGATGAGTGTGCATTCTGCAAACAGAAAAATCATTGGAAGGCTCAGTGTCCGTTGTTACTTAACAAGGTCAAACAGCCTCAATCTGGGCAGCAACAGAAATATGGGCAGCAAAAGTCTCCGTCACGCTCCTCTGGTGCTCCTCCGTGGTCATCTCGTCCTCCACAGTTCGCTGCTGCTGCACCATCTGTAGATGTTGAGTCTGTTAGCACTATGCCACCTTCTGCGTTGGATCCCCAGGTTTTCGAACAGTTCAGACAGTTCTTCGTTTCTAATCCTACGGCCATGTCAGCATCTATGTCTCATTCGGGTTCAGTTTCTTCTAGTACCTCAGGTATTCCTTCCTCCTTGTGGATATTGGATTCTGGTGCGTCTCATCACATGTCCCCTCATTTGTCATCGTTTGGTTCTTTGTCACCCATTTCACCAATCTCTGTTATGTCCGCGAGTGCTGTACCTATGTCAGTCGAGGGTGTTGGTTCTGTTACTACCCCTCACATTGTCCTCTCTGATGTTTATTACATTCCCAAACTTGCTTTAAATCTTGTTTCGGTCAGTCAGTTGTGTAAGGCTGGTAATTGGGTGTTTTTTTCTGATTCTGTTTGTGTTATACAGGACCAACACACTCAGAGGGTGATTGGGACCGGCCGTAGGTTGGGGGAACTCTATGTCTTGGAGAATCTCAAAGTGTCTGTAGTTGCTGCCTCTAGCATAGATTTATCTTCTTTTCGTTTGAGTCCTTTGTCTTCTCAGTTTTATCTTTGGCATTCCAGATTAGGACATGTGTCAGTTTCACGTTTACGTTTTTTGGTCTCTAGTGGTGCTTTGGGTCATGTGAACACTAGTGATATTTCAGATTGTAGTGGTTGTAAACTAGCAAAATTTTCTGCCTTACCGTTTAATAAAAGTGTGTCTTATTCTGTTGCTCCTTTTGATATTATTCATTCTGATGTATGGGGACCAGCGCCAGTATCCACTAAGGGTGGATCGACCTATTATGTTTCGTTTATAGATGACTATACTCGTTATACCTGGGTGTATCTTATGAAACGCAGATCTGATTTCTTTGGCATTTACAACAACTTTAGAGCCCTTGTTAAAACACAACATTCGGCTGTGATAAAGTGTTTCAGGTGTGACTTAGGGGGTGAATATACCTCTAATGACTTCACTCAGTTACTTGCCTCTGATGGTACCATACACCAGTCATCTTGTACCGACACTCCTGAGCAGAACGGTCTGGCAGAAAGAAAACATCGTCATATTGTTGAGACAGCACGCTCTTTACTTTTGTCTGCAGAGGTTCCTAGTATTTTTTGGGGAGAAGCAGTTCTAACTGCTGTATATGTGATTAATCGTATTCCTACTGCATTGACTTCAGGGATGTCTCCGTTTGAGAAACTATATGGTCACCCGCCGAATTATTCTGCATTACGAGTTTTTGGATGTACTTGCTTTGTTCTTCGTCCTCATGTTGAACGAAATAAGTTAGGGTCAAAATCAGCTATATGTGTGTTTTTGGGGTATGGTATTGGACAAAAAGGATATCGTTGCTATGATCCTGTAAGTCAGAAATTATATGTTTCACGACATGTCACTTTTTTGGAACATATTCCTTTTTATTCCATTCCAGCTAAAACCCATGATGTGACAAAGTCAGATATTCGGCTTATTGATCCCTTTGGGATTGACATAGAGGTTCCAGTTCCGGATTCATCCATGTCATCTGGTGTGCCACCTGATAGTGCTTCAGCCTCGCCTGTGCCTGAGTCTGCTCCTTCGACTGTTGAGATTGGAGACCCACCACCTCTGAGGAGGTCTACTCGACCTTGTAAGTCCACCAAACTGCCAGATTTTTACTATTCTACATATTCAGCCTCATTTGCTTCCTTTATTGCAAACATACATCATTTGTCTGAACCTGAGTCGTATAGAGAGGCTGTGTCTGATCCTCTTTGGCAGAATGCTATGGCTGAGGAACTTGCTGCTCTTCATCATACACATACATGGGATTTGGTTACTCTCCCACCTGGTAAGCATGCGATTGGTTGTCGATGGGTGTATAAGATAAAAACAAAATCTGATGGGTCTGTTGAGCGATACAAGGCAAGACTTGTGGCAAAAGGGTATTCACAACAATATGGTATGGATTATGAGGAGACTTTTTCCCCCGTAGCAAAGATGACGACTGTTCGCACTATGATTGCTGTTGCATCCGTTCGACAGTGGAAGATATTTCAGATGGATGTCAAGAATGCTTTTCTGAATGGTGATCTCCACGCAGAAGTTTATATGACTCCTCCCCCAGGTATTGACCACCAGCCAGGTGAAGTTTGTCGGCTTCGAAAAGCTTTATATGGTCTCAAACAAGCCCCTCGTGCTTGGTTTGAGAAATTCTCCACTGTTATTACTTCCCTTGGATTTGTCCCGAGTAACCATGATTCAGCATTGTTTGTTAGATGTACAAGTGCAGGGCGAATTCTATTGTCCTTATATGTAGATGATATGATTATTACTGGTGATGATCATAGTGGTATTGAGTTATTGAAGCATGATTTGGCTCATCGATTTGCAATGAAGGACTTGGGCTTGCTGCGTTATTTTCTGGGTATTGAGGTGGCTCAGTCTAAGAAAGGGTATCTTCTTTCTCAGACTAAGTATATATCTGACTTGTTTACACGGGCGCGTCTTTCTGACAACAGGACTGTAGATACTCCCCTTGAAACCAATGCACGTTACTCTTCTAGTGATGGTGTTCCATTATCAGATCCGAGTCTTTATCGGACTATTGTGGGTAGTTTGGTTTATCTTACGGTTACTCGTCCAGATATAGCACATGCAGTTCATGTTGTTAGCCAGTTTGTTACTGCTCCTACTTCTGTGCACTGGGGAGCTGTACTTCGTATTCTAAGGTATCTTCGTGGCACTCAGTTTCAGAATATCTTGTTTCCCTCGACGTCATCTCTCGAGTTGCGAGCCTATAGTGATGCTGATTGGGATGGAGATCGCAATGATCGTAAATCCACCACTGGTTTTTGTGTGTTTCTTGGAGACTCTTTAATCTCGTGGAAGAGCAAGAAACAAGATGTTGTCTCTAGATCTTCCACGGAGGCTGAGTATCGTGCTATGGCTGTGACTACATGTGAGATTATTTGGTTACGTTGGCTTCTTGCAGATATGGGGGTTCACATTTCTATGCCTACTCCCCTGCATTGTGATAACAAAAGTGCGGTACAAATTGCAAAGAATTCTGTCTTTCATGAGCGTACGAAGCACATTGAGATTGATTGTCACTTCACCCGTCATCATTTACAGCTCGGGACCATATCGCTTCCTTTTGTTCCATCGTCTTTGCAGATTGCTGACCTTTTTACGAAGGCTCAGTCGGCGTCTCGATTTCGTTTTTTGTGTGACAAACTCTCAATGCTTATTGCTGTTGCATTGTGAGTTTGAGGGGGGATGTTAGCCCATATGTTATTGGGCCTTTAGTTTATGGACCTTTAGGTTATTGGCTATGTATATATAGCCTACTCTTGTTTTAGTTATTTTCATGCTTTTCAGATTATATTGTAAACCTTAACCTTTCTTCCCTTCAATAAAGTTCTATTAACACTCTACACTTTTTATGCATGTAGAAACTTATGCCATAAGAAATTTCACTACTTTATTTACACAGTTTTCAAACTATGTGCACATTCTTTTACCAATTTAAGATGAATTTAAAAAGAAGGGAGAAGGTCAAAAATATTCCCCTACTTTAATAAATTAGTTAAATTTATCCTTCGTTATATTATAGGGTCAAATAAATTTCTACCGTTGATAAAGTTGTCAAAAATATCCCTCACTTTAACATTTTTTCACCATGGCAAGATGACAGCCACATGACGTGCTATTTAGGTGAGGTTGATGCCACGTGGCATGCCGCCTCAGCATCACATTTTTTCCTTTTTTTATTTTTTTTTAATTTTACTAATTATTTAATTTGTATAAAAAGAAACTTAAAGTATTTTTTAAAAAAAATTGATTAAAACCACCAATAATCCACCATCAAAGCTACCGTTAACTCACTGTCACTCCATTAACAACACCATTTTTTCTCCATTTTTCATTATCAACCTTCTAACATCAAACCTCCATTAAAATCGATCAGTCACCAGCTCCGACCGTTGTCGTTTCTCCACCAGTCACCAGCTCCGACCTCTGCTGTTTCTCCACAAGCCACCAGCTTCGATCGCTGCCGTTCTCCACCAACCATCAGCTCCGAATATCAAATCTCTCCCCTTCATTCGCTAATAACAACAAGAATCCAAATACATATGGCCTAAAATAGTTCTCTTTAGCATGTAAAGTACTTTGTGCTCTTGACCCCGTCTAGTTAGCTTGAAAAATTCATGCGGTTGACCATGAATTTTGGGTGGCGAATCTCTTGAATTCAAAAGATGGCCCAAGCAAGTCTGTGAGTTGGAAATTACATGGGATTTATTATGCAATAGTCCAACGAAAATCATCTTCATTGCAGCTTTGTCTTCCACCGAACCAGAGCGATAGTTTCTCGTTCAATTAATTAATTTATTTTTTGAGTATTTTAAGTTTCTTTTTAAAAAAGTTAAATAATTAATAAAATTTAAAAGTAAAAAAATATTTAAAATGAAAGAGAGAAAAAAAGTGATGCTGAGGTGGCATGCCACATGGCATCCACTTCACCTAAATGGCACGTCATGTGGCGGTCATCTTGTCATGATGGAAAAATATTAAAGTGAGGGATATTTTTGACAATTTTACTAATGGTAAAAGTATATTTGACCCTATAATATAACGAAGGAAAAATTTAATCAATTTATTAAAGTAGAAAGATATTTTTTACCCTTCCCCCTAAAAAGAATCTAGACTCAAACATTAATTCAACATAGAAAGCCAAAAGGTGCACGTGAGGTTTCAGTTTTTGAGTGGGTAAATAACACTCAGTTTAAGTTTCGTTGACTGTCAATATACAAAATATTTGATATTATCAGATAAATCTAATATATTATTATAGATTATTTAATATTTTTTTTATTTTTTATATAAAAAATTGGATAACCTACAATAACAGGTTAAATTTATCTGATAATATAATATATTTTATATATTATGCACAAAACTTAAATTCAATAACATTTGACAGTAATGTCTTTTCCATCGGAGCATGCATTTAGGGCTAGTTTGGTAGGTAGAAAAAAGGATAATTAATCTTCAGATTAATTTTATGATGAATTTGGGTCCGTTTGAATAAGCTGAAAAAAGTGACTTTTAAAAAAAAAATTTAAAAGTGTTTTTGAAAGTGCTGAACTTATTTTAAAAATAAGTAGTTACGTGTTTGGATAAAAGTGTTGAAACTGAAAAAAAGTTGTTGATGTGTTTGGTAAACAAGTGTTGTTAAGTATTTTTTTTGGTCAAAATGTCTAAAATACCCTTAAAGTTGTTAATAATATGTAGAGTTGATTATTATTAATTTTTATTTCTAAAATGATTCAAATTAAAATTAATATATATATTTTAAATTTAATTTCAATATATATATAATATAATATTTTCATGAATAATTATTAAATTTGTGCGCTATAAAAATCTTTTTTCCTTGGTTAAAAGAGTCTATTTTTCAATGGATATGGATAGTTTAGTTACTTAAAATCTTGTAGATTAGAAAAACTTTCGACAAAATTACAAGGAGAGATATACATGGACTATGGTCATGCAGCCTAGTCCCTCCTACGGTAATTCCTAATCTTGTGGTACAAGGACTATAAATCTCTTTGTGGTTTAACATTAGTTTATCTATTTTATTTTACTTTTTAACTTGTTTATTATTAATAGAAAAAATCATAATTTGACCAATTTACCTTGCTTTTAAGACATAAAATTTAAATTTTTAGAAAAAAAAAAATCTAAATCCAAAATTTAATCTTAAAGTTTTGAACATTGAAAATAAAACTTGAAATTCCAACCAAAAAATTCAACAAAATCTAGATTTTGATTTTTCTCAAAGTTAGTTCGGTAGGGTGCATTAGAAAAAATAATTTATGCATTTAATTTTGAATATTATTTGTTACTCGCTCCATTATTAATTAGGGCTACAAGAGGATAATTTTGAAATAAGTAAAAATTATAAGAGATACAAAAGTTATTTACTTGGTCAACTTTTAATGAATTATAAGTTAAAGAAAATAAGTAGGGAATGAGCAACTTCTTGTTTTTTACTTTAAAAAAGTCAAAATTGACTTATAAGTAATTATAAAAATTATCAAACACGTTCAAAAGTAAAAAATGACTTATAAATCATTTTGACCAAATTATAAGCTTATCTAAACACTCACTTTATCTCATATTTAGGTAAGATAAAATTATGGAATCGACTTATTCCAAGACTAGTTATTCGGGATTATAATATTATTTTTATCATATACTCCCTTTGTTTTGGAATAAGTTAATTGTTGGGATATTTATTGGCGTTTCAAAATAAGTGAATCATTGAATTTTTTTTCAAATTTGCCTTTATGATTTGACAACCAATTATATTTTGAAAAGGTATTATAAAGTCAATTTTTTCTTTTTTGGGGGTAAAAATGAAAAGTTGTGTGAAATTTATGTCTTTAATGTTTTTTTCTTAATATATGTATCAAAATTTAACAATTTATTTATTATAAAATAGAGAAAATATTATAAGTTAGTTCCAAAATAATTACTCTCGGGAGAACTTCCCAAACTTGCCCTTACTGTGTAGAGCAGGCTTTACACAGTAGAGACACACGGCCCGTCTGTTAAACAATAGTCCTTTACTCTGACTGAGCATTAAATGAGGCCTATCTGATTGAGCCAGACAACTCTTCCAGCTCAATGGCCCATAATGAGGCTTGTAGGCCCACAATCATTGATTGATTGAGTAAACATACTATTTTAACTCATCCATCTTTCAACAATTTAGGAGTAAAACATTTATTCAACAACACACAATTGAGGTGGAAAAAATATGCTCTTTTTAAAAAAAATATATATATATAGAAGAAACACTTTGCAAACCAATAAGGGATTGTTTGAAGAGTGTATAAGAATAATGTAAAATATAATATATTAGTAATATCTGTATTAATAATATTTCTGTTAATAATGTTTGCATTAGTTGTGTCTGTATTTTTCTTATGTAGTGTTTGGTTTGATGTATTAAAAAAATATGAATTACATAATATCTTTTAAAAAAATTATAAAAATATCCCCCATATATATGTTGGAAAGGATGCGAATTTTTTTTTGTGGGATGATTGTGTTTTTAATCATTCGAATGCACACATTAGATCCATTGCATTATTAATGTCATGAATTTCGAGGTATTGATGATACACACCACAATACACAATAGAGTGTATAATTAATGCATACACATAGGCTAAAAATATACTAAACAAGGTACTAGTAATACACATTAATTAATATACACACTATTTTTTCAATACACTCTACCAAACGACCCCTTAATAGATATTCACAAGTATATTTCATATATCAGGAAGCAGTAGTACTGCTTTTAGACATTAATTAGGGGTCGTTTGATATACCAAATGAAATAAGAAGGAAAAATTATGTAACTGTTTTATTTCACCCTTTATATGAGATAATAATTTTATCATTTTAGTTACAAATAATGGAATAAAATAATCCTAAAACTAAATAGTACGTCAAACAAAACACAAAATAAAATTAATTTTAACCTTTATTCCAAAATTAATTTACGTATTCATTGTATCAAACCACCCTAAATACCCACAAACAAGTATGTGGGCTCATCAAAAATTTGAAACTAGCAAATACTTTAGTTCAATTGATTTTCCTATATTTGTCGTTTCTGATTCATAAATTGCCATAAAAATAAAAATACAATTCTACCCTTAATATATTTTGCCGTCATCAAAATATTAGTATTCTTTCTTTTGTCTTTTTTCCATGTAAAAATAGTTTTAAATTTATATATTTTTATAATAACTTCATTTTTTCTTTAGAAAAATAACTCCCTTTGCTTTAAAAAGAATGATTAATTTTAACATGGTACGAAATTTAAAAAATAAAAAAGACCTATAAATTGTGTGGTTTAAACTAAAGCTATATAAAATATACAAAAATATCTTATAATCTGAAGTCTTAAACAAATCATGTAAGAAATTGAAATTAAAATGTTATCAATTTTTTTTAAAAAAAATCATTCTTTTAAAAGACAGATTAAAAAAAAGTGAGTCATTTAAAAAAAAAAACAGAAGTAGTACTTTCTGTACATCTTTTATCACACACATGAGTTAATTATTATCATCTTTCACATTTTCGTCTACGGTGGACGTTCAATATTTGGTTCGATATATTTTCAAAGTTTAAGTTTGATAATTTGATAATCGATATTTGAACCGTAGATATTATAGATCATATTTAAAAACATGGGTTTGATAATTTTGTAATTAATAAATTAAACTTTGATTCGATTTTTGATAATATCATATAGATGTTGGAGATGTGCAAATGTACGTTTAAACATTAAAGAGTATATTTAATAAAAGCCCTATTTAGTATTCCTTTGTTGTTTTTGACGAATATATTATGGAGGTCCAAGAGATTCTTTAGGATGACTAATACTATTGTCTGTTGGGTTGGTTAGACATATCGTATTATATATATATAATATTTGATATTCGGTAAATACCGAATACCAAACGGTATTAATATCTTGTACCAAACCCAATCCCGAATACCGAAATGTTGAATCTTACTCCCAAATACCATAACAAATACCGAGTTATTGAATACCAATTATCAAACTTTTTGATTCGATTCGGTAATTTAATTTTCGGTATTTTATGCATAGTCCTATTTTCGTCAAATACACATGTATTGAATTAATAGTTGCCACATTTCATTTCTCGAGGATTAAATGAATTAATCTGTAAAGATAAGCTGAATTAATGTAATTTAATATTCTATAATTGAAATTTCAATAGTACAAAATTATATATAAATATTTATTCTCATATTAATATAATAAAAAATATATCTTAAAATATAAAACACAAATTATGTAGTTAAAATTTTGAAAAATAATAAATAACAATTATTTTGAAACAAAAGAAGAAAACAATGTAGTATTTATTTTTAAATTCATTTTGAATACCTAAAAGATATCTTTCAATATTAATATACTTATCAAAAACTCTTTAGTCAAATAAACCACATCCACCCTAAAACATGACACATGTAGTAATAATAAAAATAAAAAAGACAGTGAAAGATATTTACAAGTGTTCCATGAGAACAAAGAGTGAACAACACATATCTGAAGTGAAATCTCAAAAAAAGGAAAATTATATTTCCAATGTTCTGTCATTCGCATGAAAAAGAGAAGAATCAGCTACAACTACACTACAAAATACTTCTTTCCATTTTTTTTCCTGTTAAGTAATCAGAGAAAAATAAAAACTTTACAAATTACACAAATGAAAAAGCACTAATTAGCTAATTATGGCGATTGGAGTCAATTTTTCTCTTAAAAAACAATTACCTAAATAAATCGAATTTTCAAATGTGATGCTACTTGTTATGCTATTTGTTGGCTTTTTAGTTAAAGATATGAATTGAGCAATGGAAGGAAATCAATGTCCTTGACAATTAAATTTGTATAAAATTGAATTACAAGACACATATTTTATGTGACATTTGCGCGGCAGTAACGCGAATTGCCACATAGATGCACGTAGGACATGTCTTACAAATTTAAATATATATTAAACAACTATAATGCGAGAAGAATAAATTTCTTAATAACATGCAAGTAAATTATAGGCTCGAAAAAGGTTCAAGTAGATAACACTAATTGGTGGGGCATTTCACTATTATAGGCAAGTGAAGAAAGAGAGTAGAATAATTGATTAATTGGTACAAAGTGAAAAAATTAATATACAAATACAAAGAGTAATCTACTACTTCTAGTAAGTATTTTTTTTTTGTCTAAGGCATGAAGAGATTGTTTCCACACTTGCACCTCCACGCTTCAGGGTAGTACTCTAGAGTAAAACTAAAACCGGGTTGAATTGAGATCCGAACCGGTTTACAAGGGGTACACCTTCCACATTTGGATCTGCAGGTGGGTGGTGATGAACCTAGTCCACTCAGTCTTCTCTCAGTCGCAACTCCTTCAATTCCCTCTGACTCACTACCAACTATGCTTAAGAAAAAAAAAACAACATAATTAACTCAGCGCAAATTCAAATTATACCAAACACGATGTAATCAAAAAGAAACAAAAGGTATCAACTACCCAAGTATTGTAGGCATGTTGTATACACATATATAATACTCTTCCTAAAATAAGAAAAACTACCCAATTTAACATAATATTATAAAATAATAGTGCATTCAAGTATCACCACCATTCATCTAACAAAAATAGTTTCACACAGTACAAGCTCCCGGTTAATCATAAATTTCGAAATTGAACATGAAACTTGAAAATTTGAATTTATGAAGCTGTAATTTTGAAACTTGAAATTGCGTAGACATGCATTTTACTTTTAAAAAAAAAACTGAAAGTTTGTGAATGGAAGTGAAATTTCTCGCACAATAACAACAACATCAATACATCGGGTATAAGCCGACATAGTAGGGTCCTGGGAAGAAAGAGTGTAATACAGACCTTACCTCTATCTAGAGATAGAGAGGTTGTTTCCCATTGAGTTGACCAGACGAAACACATATTTAAAGATAAATTTTTAAAATTCGATCCCAAAAGTTACGACTTAACACCAGGTTAAATTGAGGTGAAGTGAAATTAGTAAGACAGAAAAATAAGAGAGATGGTAACAAGTGGACTCACTGAGTGTTGTTGTGGGGTTTAGACGAAAAGCAGAAACAAGTGGAGTAAGCAAAAGGAAAGTTAAAGTAGCTATTTTAGCAAAAGAGAAGCAACAACTTGAGTAGTGTGTCTTTGTGTGTTGCAAATTATGGCGAAATATGCCGCCCATCGCCGAAATGAAGCAGCGCGCGCGCGCGGTAGGTATATAGCGTGTCTCTGTGTGTGTTGGCTAATTAATTGAGGTGCTAAGGGTATGGACTAGGGAGAGAGAGAGAGAGAGAGGGAGAGTTAATGTGGAATTAAAGAGGGTAGAGAAGAAAATGTGTATGGTTTCTTGAAGGAAATGTGTATGGTTTGAGTGGGGGAGGTGTGGGGGGGATTGGGATTCTATAATTGAATGAAATGAGAGGGGTGTAGAGGGTGGAAGGTGTCAGTCCAAGTCAAAGACACACCACCCTAATAAGTCTCAACCTTTTATTAAATGTTGATAGAGAGACAACTTCCCTCATGTTTGTTTGTCTATTAAAATTTGATTTTTCTTTATACTAGGGAGACATTTGTACTCGATCGGCTCCAATCGTTAGATTGTCCAACTCAGCTGCCAAGTCGTCACATAAGTTTAGTCAACGATTAGAAGGGTTTAAAAGATTGAATTTCATCGAGTTTAAGTATTTAATGAGTAAAATTGCAAATAAAAGGATTTAATTGACAATTCAAACCAAATACAAGGATCTCTCAAGTAATTGTTAATGAAAATAAATTATATTTATCTTTTATTTTATATTTTCAACAAACGTACCTCTCCAATCATTCTCTTGAGTTATATATATTCTTCACCCATTAAATAATTAATTTGATATCTAGTGTTACACGCTAATCTAGTGTCATCTCACGGCTGGAGTTCTGGAGAATAGGATATGAGCAAACGTTATTCCGATCTTAGTAGAATAAAAAGACTCTTTGTGATAGACCTCCAATTCAAAAGAAAAACTTCTGAAGATTTTTGAATTCATATTTCAAAAATACCAACTTCATCAAATTTTTGGATACACGTATATATTGTTGGGTTCGAAATCGAGAGGGCGTTATGCGGAAGCTATTACTTTTCAAACGATCGAGATAATAAATCTGATGACAAAAACATAATACTAAAAGGCATATTATTGATATGTTTTGGCCAAACGGCTTACATATTAAAAATAAAATTGAAAAACCTAAAACATATTGGAAGAAATCTCTCTCTAGACAAAGAATACATTGTGGATGTTACTGTGTTATGGTATGAGAAGGGAGAATCGTCTATTTATAGAGTTCCATTATATTTTCCTTTAAAAAAAAAGTAAAAGTGTTTATGGTTACTTTTATTTTTCTTACAAGGAAAAATAAAACTTAATTTTGGTAAGAAAATTAGGACAAAAACCATCACATATATATGTGTGTGTTAGTTTCTTTCTACCTAATTATAAAAAATACATACAAAATATATTTTACTAAATTATTCTTATTTATTGTATGCTTTTTGGAACTAAACCGTGTTAAAAATATATTTATGTAATTGTTATAGTTATATAGTTGAAAGAAAAAAGTTGAAAACAATTGTGAACTTTAGTATTAAATTCTTTTTGTGACAATCATTTTGAAAGAGCTAAAACAATACTTAAATTGAAACGACTAGAGTACAACATCAATTCATATATATAACACACATGATCCATGCTATAAGTAGAATAACTAAATTCCAATGCTAGCAAAAATTTATCGAAGTGAATTGTGGAATATATTTTTATTACAGGTTATTTTAAAGGAACAATAACTACAGATAGAAATGTTACTCAAAAGTTTGCAATGATGTGATCACACGAGCTTAGAAAATTCAATGTACGACATATTTATTCATATTTCATAGGCCTTGTTGATCTACAAGAAATTAGAATGTGTATGTTTTCCTCGACCACCACATTAATTAAAAGTCTACCATCAATCATGTGCTTCAAGAAAGAGAAAAATAAAAGCCCTTTAACTTTTAGCATTTTGGATGCAACCAATTCAAATTTCCTCTTCTAGCTATATACAAAAGAAAAGAAAAAGACATTTGATTTTATTTTTTTTTGAATTTTAAAATTCTTTAACTTAATATCCATTTATGTGTGGTGTTAAGTCTAGAAACAACGTTTAAATCGCAATGCCTTGATATTTTATCATTTTAAAAAATTGTCTTAAAAAAATGTCCTTATTACAGGTGTGGCATTATTTTTGATCCTGCATAACAAATCCTGTACATAAGGTATGAGTTATAACTCTTACTTATAAGACGTATACTAATGACATTTCAGCACAATACATTTGTATACTTAATCAGAAGTTTCGTCTTATAGACAAAAGTTAGAACTTAGATATTTTCCCTATAAGGTAGATGTTCTATATGTTGTCCATAAGGTAGGTTTTCTAACTCTTGTTCATAAGACATACATTCATAATATTTTAACATAGTAAATTTGCTCAATTAACTATGTTACTGAAGCAGTCAGATGATTGTAATTGAAAGAGCTGTTTTATTGAACTTCAAACTATCAGTATAAATAGAAGAGTAATACAATTGAAATAAAAAACTGGATTGCTAAAAGACTGCATAATGCCTAGAAAATAGGAATAACTAAACTAGGATAATGACTAAAAATAAACTGCTATCCTAAAAATCTGCTGAGGTCTTTTGACCCATTCCTAACAGCTACTGAACACAGTAATATCTCCTCCTGGATCAATAGCTGCAAATTTCCAGCTTTTCTCTAAGAAACTCGAACCTGCTAGCATGAAATAACATGGTAAAAATGTCCACTACTTGATTATCTTATTTCCAATAGAGTAAAACCACTTCACCGTTCCTCTGCACCTCCCTAAAAAAAATAAAACTTGATATTAAAGTGCTTGGTCCTTCTATGAAACACGGGATCTTTGGATATGGCTATGGAAGCTTGATTATCCACAAAGATCGCAGTGCTTTCTTCTTGCTCCAGCTGCAGATCAATCAAAATTTTCCCGAGCCATATTGCTTGATTAACAATAGCTACTGCTGCAATGAATTCTGCTTCAGCTGTTGACTGTGCTACTATTTCCTGTTTCTCTGAGCACCGTGAGAAACACACTGATCCAAAAGTGAAGCAATAACCGGAAGTACTTTTCATATCACCAGTTGAGCCGTCCCAATCACTATCAGAATATCCACAGAGTTTGAAGTTCTGACTTTTACCAAATTTGATGCCATTGACTAGAGTTCCTTTAAGATACCTAACCACTCTTTTGGCAGCTATCATGTGCAACTCACTTGCACTATTTAAAAATCTGGATAAAACACTCACAGGAAATAAAATGCCATGCCTTGTAGTCGTGAGATACATCAAGCATCCAATTAAGCTTCGATATGCTCCTTCATCAACTATCTCAGCTTCATCATCCTTTTTCAATTTTTTTTATTCATCGGAGTATTCACACTCTTGCATTCTTCCGTCCTAAGTTTTTTAAGAATCTCCTTCATGTATTTCTTTTGACAAATAAAGACATCATTTCGAGTTTGCTTGATCTCCATTCCCAGAAAATAAGTCATCTCGCCAAGATCAGTAATCTCAAAGACTTTCATAATCTCCTCCTTGAATTCTTCAATCAAAGTTATATTATTTCCTGTCACAAGTAAATCATCGACATATAGAGAAATAATAATAATGTTTGAGCCAACTTTCTTAAAATAAAGAGTGGATTACTTAAGCTATTTTCAAAGCCTAAGTCTAGCAAATGGTCATCCATTCGGCTATACGAAGCTCTAGGAGCTTGCTTTAGCCCGTATAAAGCTTTCTTTAATAGATAAACCATATCTTCATGTCCTGGTACACTAAACCCTTATGGCTGCTTAACAAAAATTTCTTTCTGCAGTACACCATTCAAGAAGGCAGACTTCATGTCCATTTGAAAAATCTTCCAACTTTTTTGTGTTGCTATAGCCAAAAGCATTCGAATTATATCCAATCTAGCTACTAGGACAAAAGTATCAGGAAAATCTACTCCCCAAACTTGTGCGTAGCCTTTCACCACCAATCTAGCTTTGTGCTTGTTTATCGAGCCGTCAGGATTGAACTACCACCAATCTAGCTTTGTGCTTGTTTATTGAGCCATCAGGATTGAACTTGGTTCGGAAAATCCATTTAACTCCAATCACTTTTCTATCTTGCGGTCTTTCTACTAGCTTACAAGTTTAGTTCTTTTCTATCATGGCCAACTCCTTCTTCATTGCATCTATCCATTTTTGATTAATTTTTGCTTCCTCGTATTCTGCAGGTTTAAAAACAGCAACATTGCATCTTTGGTAAATATCAGAGAGTGACCTTGTTTCCCTAATAGGTTGATCAACCACCGATTCATCATAATCAAGCTTTGAATCATCATATTTAACTCGAGAATCTTCATTCCAGTCCCATTGCTCATCTTCAAGAAATTGAACGTCTCCACTTACCACAATCTTGCCTGATTGAGGTTGAAAGATCCTATAAGCTTTAGAAATCGAACTGTAGCCAATAAAACCCCCCGGTTCGGTCTTCTCATCAAGCTTATTTCTTTTGACCTGCAGGACATAATAAAAACACATACATCCAAATGTTTTGAGATTTTTTACAGTAGGTTTAACACCATACCAAGCCTCAAAAGGAGTCTTCTTTTCCACTGCCCTTGTCGGCAGTCTATTCAGCAAGAAAACAGCTGTGTTCGCTGCTTCTGTCCAGAATTTCTTCGGCAGATTCTTCTCATGTAATAAGCACCTGGTCATCTCCATTATTGTTCTATTCTTTCTCTCACTCGCTCTATTTTGCTATGGAGAATACGAGACAGTGAGTTGGTGCTCTATTCCAGCTTCTTCACAAAAAGAATTGAACCTATCTGATATATATTCAGTTCCATTATCTGCTCTAATGACCTGAATCTTTCAGCCGCTTTGATTTTCTATCAAAGCTTTGAACTTCATGAAAATTCCAGCAACTCCAGACTTAAAACTTCATAAAACAAATCAAATACATTCTTATTATATTATCAATAAAGATAATATAGTACCTGCTTCCATTGAGCGATGGGGTTCTTTGTGGACCACAGAGATCGGTATAAATGAGCTGCAACTTCTCTGTATCTCTCAATGTGAAACTTTTAAATAAAAGCCTAATCTGTTTGCCTAGCAAACAAGCTCCACAACTTGAGAGATGCTCCTCCAAGTTTGGTAAACCACTTACCATTTTGCTTATTTGCATAAACAACAAAGCTTTGTGATGAAAATGCCCCAACCTTTTGTGTCACGTTTCAGCAACGGAGGATTGGCTTGTAAAAGCTATTTGTTCCTCCACCATTGGATTCAAGGAAAAACTTTCCTGCATTTTGATTCTAAACATTTCCTGACCGCTAGGATCACTGATTAGACACGCCTTGTTTTCAAATAATAATTTGAATCCATTTTTCAGCAGTTGTCCCACACTTACTAAATTTTGATCAAGTTCAGGAACAAATAAAATTTCATAAATAAATTTTGTACCTTTATAACTCTTAATTACTACAGTCCCTTTCTTGCCGCTGGGAGGTATTCTCCATTTCCGATCCTAACTCTTGATTTAACTGATTTGCCAAGCTCTCTAAAAAGCTTTTCATCACTGGTCATGTGGTTCGTACAACCACTATCACTAAGCTAGCTTTCACTTAAACTTTTGCTTGCGTAACAGGTAGCCACAAACAATTGCTCTTCTCGCTCTTGGTCTGCAATTTGTACTTCATTTTGTTGTTAGAAACGCTTCTCTTTGCAGATAATCTCGGCATGACCAAGTTTTTGATATTTTTGGCATTTCATATCAGGTTTTTCCAACATTTGAAGTGTGGATGATTTCTCCTCCCACAATGTTGACAAGGAGGATAAAATTGACTGGGTGGTAGAGTCGTGGAAACGCTTGTTTCTTCCATATTTTGGATCTTATTTGCCTTCTTTGTTGTTAGCGGTGGCAGTAGCATTTTTCTCAGATGTATCTTCTGAGTTTCCATAATTTCCCTTCTTTCCTTTTCCTTTATTCCCCCTGACAGCACTTGAATCAAGCTTCAACTTTACTTGCAAGGCTCTCTCGATAGATCCTTCTTGCCTCATCATCCTTCGTTGTTCTTGTGCCTGTAGAGCACTCAATAACTCTGTCAAGCTAAGGTTTGACAGATCTTTAGTATTCTCCAATGAAGCAATAGTTGCCTCATATCTCTCAAGTAAGGTTACAAGTATCTTTTGAACTATTCTATTGTCATTAAGTTCAGTTCCAAGTATCCTTACCTTATTCGCAATCAGAAGCAACCTGTCAGAATAATCCTTAATGGTTTTAAATTTCTTCATTCTCTGTATCTCGAATTTCCTGACCAAGTTCAGTACTTTCATTCCTCTGATTCTTTCATCTCCCTCGTACTCTTTCTTGAGGAAATTTCAAATTTCTTTGACTGATTTACATGTCATTACTCTACTGAAAATGATGGTAGAAACTGCAGCAAAGAGAAAGGATTTAGCTTTGGACTTTGTTGTTCTCCTCTCTTTGTGAGCTCTAATCTGAGCCATGGTTGAATTTTCTAGCAAAGGATGCACTTCATAGTCTTCCTCGACGGGCCACCCACAAATCGCAGGCCTCTAAATAAGCCTGCATTTTCACTACCCATGCTTGATAATTTTCTCCATCGAAAACTGACGGACCCATAGCAGAAAAAGAACCTGGATTCTCCATTGTTTGAATGGTGTTTTGCAGTCATAAATTTAGATAAACACTCAAAAAAAAAAAACACTCACAAGTCTCTCACAAGTCCCTTAAGAAGTAAGGCTCTTGAACTGAAGCAGTTAGATGATTGTAATTAAAAGAGTTGTTTTATTGAACTTCAAACTATCAGTATAAATAGAAGAGCAGTACAACTGAAATAGAAAACTGGACTGCTAAAAGAATGCATAATACCTAGAAAATAGGAACAACTAAACTAGAATAATGACTAAAAATAAATTGTTATTCTAAAAATCTGGTGAGGTCTTTTGACCCATTCCTAACAGGAATGGAAACACAGTAACAAACTATAAATTTTGCATTACATATAAATGTTAGAACTTATTTAATGAAGACAAAAATTCAAGATCAAGTACTTAGAGAGATAAAAAGTCAAGATTGAATATACATGAAACAAAAATTTAAGACCGCACATTTTGGAGACACTAGTCCTAGTTTCCTACTTTTTTGATACTGAGGTTGTACAATTTTCAAATGTTGGAAATCTTTTTTATTTCTCAATATTCCTTATGTGATAATGGAATGAAGAATCAAAAAAATTCAATCCCCTCTCTTACAATTTGGTGAAAATAACTGCTTTAAATTAAATGCATTGTATATATCACTGACCAAATTTACGTCATGTTAAGTTGACTATACTAAATGGAATACACACGTATGAATAGAATGAAAATAGTGATTTTGACTTAAAAACGAAGACGATTAAAATCACATTACTCAGAAAAGTAGTAAAAGAACAGATCTGTTTGGTGCAGTTAAGACAGAGGAGACATACTTTTGGCCTTCTACTATGTTCCTTTTCTATTATAAGAGATGTAGAAGTATAAAGTAGGTAATTAACTTGCTGAAAATTTGGTTTTGGTGGAAAATGATTTTGTGAAACAAGGGTTAGAGAGTCAAATTTTAAGACGATGACTCAGAATTATTTTTTTTGGCTGTTGTTGGAAAAAATGAAATCAAGAATGAAATATGTTTTTTCTAATATATACTAATAAGTATGAGTTGGAATCAAGAATGAAATATGATTTTCTGATATAATAAGTCTTACTATTAATTGAGTGACAAGTTGAAAAATGACACAATGAGTGTCAGGTTTTGAGGATGGCTTTCCTCTTTGTTTTTGTTTTTTTGACATGAAATTTTATGTAAATATGATGTGTAACGTACACAATAATGGGTCGTTTGGTAGAGTGTGTAAGAATAATGTAAAATATGGTATATTAGTAATGTTTGTGTTAGTTATATTTGTATTTTTCTTATGCAGTGTTTAGTTCGATGTATTAAAAAAATATGAATTACATAATTTAAAAAAAAAATCTTTTACATAATATACTCAATATATATGTTGGAAAGGATGCGAAAATTTTTTTGAGGGGTAATAGGGTCTTTAAGCATGTTAATGCATACATTAGATCCATTGCATTACTATTGTCATGGATTTTGAGGTGTTAATAATACACACCTCAATATACAATACAGTGTATAACTAATGTTTGCATTAGTAATACATAGGATAAAAAGGTACACCAAATAAGGTACTACTAATATACATTAAACTAATACATATATTAACATTCCAATATATTCTACCAAACGACCTCTTAGTGAGAAACATACTGAATTAGGTAGGTTAAAACATATGTAAATATGATGTGTAACGTTCAGAATAAGCGAGGAACATACTGAATTAGATAAGTAAAAACATATGTTTTGACCAAACTATGTATGGAAAAGAACTGACAAAATTGTGCCAACATTAGAAAATAGCATATGAGTACTCCTAGTAATACATTTTATTGGGCTCGAGTGCATATTCTTTTAAGGATAAATTACATAAAAACACAACCTTAAAAGGCATAAATATATAAAATTCTGTATCTTTTAAAATATTTCATAAAATTTCCTCTTGATACATATTAATTAAGAAAGTAACAGATTTGTATTTATTTTAGGAGAGTAAATAATGGGAGAGAATATCTTAAATATCTAAAAATAAAAAAATAAAAAAAATTCACCAGATTTTATTATTTACAATTTATAATTTCATTTAATTTTTTTTCCATCTCTATTAGTACTTTTTTCCTTAAAATTTTGAAAGATTTACTGTATGTTTCATGTTGGCAAGCATTCATATTCCTTTGAAAGATCTTCATACGGTAAAAGCTAAAAAATCTCATAATTTTCGGAGAAATCATGACAATGACGATATTCTTTTGAAAGATCTTCATACTGTAAAAGCTAATTTCGAAAAAATCATGACAATGATGATGACCACATGGTCCGCAAAATTAGCCATCGAATTTGGAGTTGATACATAAATTTTTAGTTAATGCACTTGATACATATATAATATTGTTAACTTCTCGATACATTTTCTAACTATAAACGGTGATACATATGAGTAATACATTTGTTGTCAGTATATTGGTGATAGATTTGAGTGAAATATTTGTTGTCAGAATACTAGTGATACATGTGTTAAATATTTTTTGATAGTGATTAATATTTTTTATTCATTTATAAATGTTTGATACATTTAACATATGTTTGCCATATGTAAACTATTTATTTTTGTGTGAGACTAAATTTTGAATGAGTATTGAGTAAGTTTACCAGATTGTATCATTGTGATATGTATCATTGTGATATATCTGGATTTATTAACCGCTCAGTTAAAAATGCATTACAATGCTATGTATCAAGGATAAAGATATGAATCACAAAGATTAAAATTTAGGATATTTTGTAATTTAACAAAGTTACAGTAAAAAGTATTACAACTCATTAAAAATTCAAAATTTATGTAAGCTATCACATTTTTAAGGCAGAGGATCAAATTAACATGAGTCAAGTAAAATGAATGATAAAGTAATGAGTATAAATTAAATTAAAAGTCAAATTAATTTCGAGAAACTTTTTATGAAAAGAATTTGGATGAGTATTTGGATGTCTCTTAATAAAGCATCTGTTTCGTTTCTAACACTTCAATAAAATTGGTCTTGATGATGTCTCTTAAACTCCAAAGATATTTTTATTTAAAAAAGGAAAAAGAGAAACCAAATTTAATCACAAAGAAATAAATTCTGAATTATAATATAAATTTTACTATTTAAATACAACATATATGTAGATAGTCTTTTGATGTATACAAGGAAAAGAAGATGACAAGGACTAGTTTTGTTTGGATCCATTTCTCTGGAAAAAAAGCCTGTTTTTTAGGACCCAAAATCAGACTGATTGATTGTGCCTGCCTTACTTACAATTAAGGTGGGCGTATGAGGAGTGTTTGGGGGGGAGGGGTTATGAAGGACTGTCCTTAATTCATTCATGCAACAGTAAATTTAGACCTTTGTTTTCCTCTCTTGGACCAAGAAATGGGGAAAAAAAATACAATGATGGATAGAGCTAAAATTCTTTTGATTTTTCATTTGGTGTACGGCATTTGAAGCTCAACTAAATTTGAATTTGCACTACAAAGTTTCACATTGGATGGTAAACAAAGATGAGTTCGTATTCTATTCAAATTCGAAATCTCTAATTAAGAAAGAAGGAATATTTATCGCTCCATCATAATCCTTATTAGTGGATAGAGGTAAAATTGATAGACCATAAGGAGCCTTTTGTTATGTGAGGTATAAGATACAATAATCTCGGAATAAAATTTAAAATTATTTTACTCTATATTTGATTTGAAATATTAGTTAGTCAAAATTATTTATTCCACCACTTATATTATAGTACGAACATAAGTTATTTCATATTATTAATGAAATAACTTATCCCGAAATAGCTAATCAATAACTTATTCTTAATAAAGGACCCGTACACTACAAGAAAATGTAGGGTTAACTAAGTAAAAAAAGTAGTAAAAGAAAGAAACCAAGAAAGGTAAAAATGAGGAAAAGAAAGGACAGCACCCGTGTGGTAGCTGAGATAAGTAATGTGGTGTAAATAGGGTGCTTGTCTCGTACGAGTCCAACATCTGAGCAAGGAAGCCACAGGGGTTCCCCACTTGGACCATGAGGAACCAAAGGGTGTGTAGGGACATTTCACCTAGGGATTTGTAAAAGTGGTTAACTTCAACTTTCTCCGTTTGATATTAATTGACTATTATGACTTTAACGCACCCATTAAATAAATATTAATTAGGGAGTTTAGTTATCACATTAGCTTTATTAATCATGCTTTGAAAATATAAATTTGAATAAATACACTTTATTTAGTTATTTAATATTAAGGATTGTATTGAAAGAATATAATAAAATTCTCTTAATTTCATAAAAAAGACAACTAAATTGAAACAAATAATTTTTAAAAAAGGATCAACTAAAATGAAACGGAGAGAGTACTCATTTAATAGTCTTGTCCTTTTTTTAATTTTGCACATAATGAAAGTTTTAGTTCATCAAATTGCTTTTTAATTAGGTTAGTCGAGAATAATTATACTATCTAAATATATTATAGAGCGTATGATTATATCATCTAAAAGTTTCATAATTTAATATGGTATTGAATCACCAGACATAAATCACTTTGCATGAACATCCAACAGAATCATCGATCGCAATGATTTGTTTTAATTAAACAGTCGGTTTCCCCTTATTGATACCAATTATGAGTTGGTTGTTCGGCGTACGAAAGAAGTGTTGGATTTGAAATCGAGAGGGCGTCATGCGGAAGCTATTAGTTGCAAACTATTGAGACGATAAATCAGACGAAAA
>NC_061113.1:20981827-21033890 GCF_002878395.1 Capsicum annuum | reverse complement strand
AAGTCGTTTTAACACAAAAAATAAAACTTTGACAGAGCACAAATATGACCTTTAACTATTCAAAACTGCACAAATATGACCTCTCTCCAAGTCATCCCTTTTAACGACGTGGCACCGTGTGATTGAATTACCTTTCCACGTAGGCGCGAGTGAGACTCACGCATGGGGTTGCAAAATCAGAGGTCATATTTGTTCAGGTTATGAATAGTTAAAGGTCCTATTTGTGCACTATCAAAGTTTAAGGTCAAAGTTATAATTTGATGTCAAGTTTAGGCCGTCATTTTTATTTATTAACCCTAGTTTTTTCAATTCCAACATTCTAGCTCAAAACAACAAAATTTAAAGTATAACACAACAACAACACATACCAATAATATATTCCCACACTTAAAAGGATCACACACAACTTTAATTTAGATGAAATGGTTTCGTGAATCCTTGTACTTGTTTGAGTTTGTAAAGTGAACACCTCTACTTAGACTTTTGTCATCTGAACCCCTCAACTTAATAAAACTGATCAATATTTTATTGAGTTGAGGGGTTCAGATGACAAACGCGTGTGCATTTTTAGGCAAGTGAAGTTAACATTTTTCAGTTCAAAATATTTTTAAAATTTAAAAAATAATTAATTTAAAGAATAGGAACAACAAATTTTTAAAAAAAAATCTCAAAATCTCTGTTTTCTTTATCTACCCCTCCCCCGTCCCTAACGTCCCCTACCCCACCGAGCATGACATATCCAGCCACCCCCCTCCCCGCCCCCCTCCCCCACCCAACACCACCACCACGACATTAATCAACCATTCCCACCCTTGTCCTCCATCCCAACCCCGTACCATCACCACCACATCATTAGTACCAAGTAAATCATCAAATATACATAAGTCTTTCAAGTATCCGAATTCGATAAACCCAATTCGAAGAGAAATTTATTCTCTTTGTAGGAATTCAAAATTTGGATATAAGCAAGTGAAGGGTAAATGGGTGATTTCAAGAGAAATTCATGCTCCTTGTAGGAATTTAAGATTTGGGTATAAGCAATTGAAGGGTAAATTGGGTTATTCAGCTCATGAAATGGGTAATTCGATATTGAATAAGTATGAGGAGAGTAAAAGTAGTGATTTTTGTTGATTTGTTAAATATATTTAAAATTAAGAATTAAAAATTTATTGTTTTGTGTATTTGAATTTATAGTTAAAAATTTAAATCAATTGAAGAATTTCTCCATAAAAATTGCTTCTGGTTACAACAAAGATTCAACCTTTTTTCTATTTTCTAAAATCAGTGTTGAACGTCAAGAAAATATTTTGATGCCTCGTTAAGCTGGTTTCGTTGGAACACACACAATGGTGCAACTATTGAATGAAGGGTGTTGAACATCAACAATCTTTTTTTGAAAAAAATATTGTGCGTGTAAGAGAGAGAATTTTGTATGTTTATGAACTTGACAAGTTCAGAGGAATTATTTCTTGAATTTCATTTGGTAATTTTTTTTTTTTACTTCGTGAGTATTCTTTTGATCAAAGCAACCATCTTTTCTTGAAAAAAATTGTGTGTGTGTTTGGGGGTGGGGGATGAAAGAAAAATGAATTATTTTAATATTTTATTTTTTATGTGGTATTTAAAAATGACGTAAAATTTAATGCAGTATTTAAAAATAACGTGAAAGTTGATGTGGAGGAGGGTATGTTACACACACCGAAATAGAGTTTAAACTGTTGAGTTTTATTGAGTTGAGGGGTTCAGACGACAAAAGTTTAAATATATCTATTCACTTTACAAACTCGAACAAGTACAAGAATCAACGAGACTATTTCGCCTTTAATTTAAGAGCATAAAATTCAAAAAATTTCGTTACATTTTAAACTTCATGTCGGTCAAACTAAGACACTTGAAAATTGGAATGGACGGAATACATGTTTACAAGGTTAATATATTGAATATTCAAATGTATAATGTCTGTATATCGAATGTATAAGCTGTCGTCCCCCTCGCCCCCGCTCCACGAAAAAAATAAAAATAAAAATATGATTATGTAATATATTGTGTTAATTAGACGGTATGTTTATTGTTTCTGAAACATTCCCGACGTTTAATCATAGTAAAAATTTCAGTATAATTTGGGGTAAATGTAGAATGCGTTTAAAGCTTTTTCCTTTTGCCAACTCTTAATTATAAAAGCATTTGACTAAACTACTATCCGTTCTAAAATAGTTGATCCTTATTAACTTGAGATTTTTCTTAAGAAATTTTTTATTAAAAGTTTATTTTATTAAATCAGCCTTATTAATTAATTATGCTTTGAAAACGTAAAATTGAGTACGTGCACTTTATGTAATCATTTAATGAGAGAATAGTATTGAAAACATATTCCCTCCATCCCATTTTACTTATCCGATTTTAACTTGACATATTGATTAAGAAAAATAATTAATAACATGAATAGTTTACCATAATACCTCTATCAAATGATGTTTACATTCTAATTTGAAGAAAAAATAATTAATGCAAAGGGTAAAACATGAAAAAAAATTTATCTGCTCTTGATTTGTGAAAAATGACAAGTAAAATGAAAAATCAATTAGAAAATTTGGGACAAGTAAAATGGGACGAAGGGAGTATTAAAATTCTCTTAAATTCATAAATGAGACAACTAAATTAAAAGGGGAATCTCAGTAGTTTAGTTGGTTAGTTACGTGAACTTTCACCTTGTTGGTGAGGGTTCGATTCCCCACATTGTAATTCCCCCCCCCCCCCCCCCCATTCCCCTTCTCCTACACCATTTTTTTTTTTTTAAAAGACAACTAAATTGAAACAAATATTTTTAGTAAGAGGGTCAACTAAAATGAAACTGAAGAAATACATTTTATTTTGGGGGAAAGAACATGGGCTGACCACTTTAAAAAGAAATGCCCCACAATTTGAAAATGTGGACAATTGGAGTCAGTCGACCCAATTTATTTTCATTTTTTAGCCATTTGACCCAATTGGACACATGCTGTCTCCTCTACTCAATTGATACCCTTTTACACCACATTGATACACTTTTATACAATTATTATATAAAATATGTATTTGTTATTTGGTATCAAAGATTCATGTATTTGATATCAAATATTGTATTTGATTGATAAAAAAGAAGAGCAACAATTACAATGTTATAAAATTGTATTTGATTGTTAGAAAAACCATACCAAATTAGAAGAATAGTTTTTTTTTTCTTTTAAATGGAGCTGTGAAAAAATAATGGAAAAAAAGACAAAAAGATGTTTTTAGAAAAAGAGGGCAAGCGATGAATTTTTTGAAAAAGTGTAGCAGCAATTTTTAAAAAATAGCTAAAAAACAAGGAAAAAAATGAAGGCAGTAGCAAAAAATGACCTAAATGGCTATATTTTGGAAATTCAAAATCAATGGCCACTCAGCGACAATTCTTTTAGCCGAGTGGCTATTCTTGTCCATTCCCCTTTATTTTTCCCTTTAATATCTCAACAATCAGTCACTCAATATATTACTCCCTCCTTCCATATTTACTCATCGACTTTTCTATTGGTTCAGAGATTAAGAAACAGTAAATGATAAGTGTAAGTTTATCATATTATCTTTGAATATCATAAATTTAATGCTATGAAATTGTATGGGAAAAAGGTGTGAAAAATACCTATACTTTGGCAAAATTTACAGTTACACATTCTGAACTTTGCGAGGGTCCTATGACCTCCTACACTATTTTTTACCATATTTAGCTGACTTATATTTTACTGCGCGTATTTCACGCACATTGAGCGCGTGAGAAAAAAATGTCTGATAAGGAGCAAATATATGCCAGTTAAATACGATAAAAATTAGTCTAGAGAGGTCATAACATTCCCGCAAAATTTAGAATGCGTAATTATAAATTTCACCTAATTACATATATTTTTAGCACATTTCCCAAATTGTATATGGCAAAGGAAAAATGTTGCATATCCCAGAGTAGAAAACTGATCAAATAAAATGTACAAAGGGAGTAATAAGGATGGTATTAAATCATGAAAATCTATGGAACTACTAGTAGTTACCAAAGTTGGGAGGGTACAATGAGTGGCAAGATTCGTGTTGCCCCTTCTGACTGAATAAAAGTTGATGGGACTTTTATGTTATTTTACTTATTGTAGATGTTTGTGAATGAATGAATGATTCCCCTCAGTGTGCCCATTCCCATTTCACACTCTAAGCACATCCCCTTTCTGATGAAATATTTGGTAGTGCATGCATTATTGGTAAAAATTAAAGAGGAAAAGAAAAAAAAGAACAAAAGGGAAATGATCATTTGAAGTGATATTTGTTGGGAAGCAAACAATCCCACGTCGGAAAAATAGAGGAAACATGTCCTATATTTAAAGTATCATTCAACTCTATTAGCATGAGGCCTTTTGGGAGGTGCCCAAAAATAAATCCGTGAGGGCTTGGTCCAAAGCGGATAATATCATACTAGTGCGGAGTTTGGGTGAGGTTGCACGCGGTTCCAATAAGTGGTATCAAAGCCCAAGTTCGGATGTATTAAAGTATTGGACTGCGGTTGATGTGAAGTTCCCGGTGAAAAATGACAAGACTGGAGATCTGCAGGTGGTGCCTTGTGTCGAAAGTCTTCCTGACGAGTGGTGGTCAGACGGCGTGTCCTGTTGGGTGTTAACGGCAGTACAAGATGTTTGGCAGATCATGTGAAGTGTGACCTAGTAGTTGAGATCTACGGTTGATGCCTTGTGTCGAAAGTCTTACTGACGACCGGTGGTCAGGCGGCGTGTCCCATTGGGTGTTAACGGTGGTACTGATGGTTTGAGGGGAGGATTGTTGGGAAGCAAACAATCCCACGTCGGAAAAATAGAGGAAACATGTCCTACATTTAAAGTATCATCCAACTCCACTAGCATGAGGCCTTTTGGGAGGTGCCCAAAAATAAATCTGTGAGGGCTTGATCCAAAGCGGACAATATCATACTAGTGCGGAGTTTGGATGAGGTTGCACGCGGTTCCAATAATACTCCATTGGACAATAACTGTTGGTATTGCCAGTGAATTCATGTGGGTTTATGCTACTGATTCCTCGAGCTCTATCTTTGCCTTTTGCTTTTGTTTATTAAATTGGTCCGTTTCAATTTATATGACATAATTAATATGAATAGACACAAAATTTAGACAAAAATACAAAACTGTTAAAATTTATGGTTATTCATATGTTATAAGACTCATACAATGTATTAAATCAGTTTTGGTTTCAGGTTTCGATAGTTACCACTTAACGTTCATTTGACGCATCCATTATAGCTATCTCATACCTCCAATATGGTTAAAATTAAGATATTTGAAACTTATGATTTTGGATATTGAATATTCATTAACATTTCCTAGGCTATAAAAAGCTTCAATAAATTAAAAATTTTTAAGTTAGAATTGTTTCTAATTAAATTTGAAGAAATGTAATTCTCTTCAAACGTGCTAAAAAGAAGGAAGTATTTGTCCCTCTGTCTTCCCAAGCTTGTAAAGTTGTAAACCATCTTTTAACAAAGATCTTCTGATTTTCCACAATCTTTTTACTTTAGTGATTTACCTACATTTGGTCAAAAGTAAAAATAAAAGGCTTAAAATGATGAAATTTAAAGGGAAAGAAAAGGATAGACAAGATTGATTGTTTTTTGTTCTAAAAATAGTTCAACGATTCTCTTATACTTCTTGGACCCAATGCAAAAGTTATGAACTAGCTTTTATTTTTTCCTCTACTTTTTTTTACTAGCTCCTTGACATAATTAGCAGAGAATTGAATATAATAGAGTTTTCGAGTCACGTGAAGGGGTAAGTTGAGAATCACTGTGAATCCCGGTTGGGGGGTAAAAGAAATTATTTTGCTTCCATGTACATTAAAATGCAAGATTACATTGATATGACACAAAAATATAAGATCGAATAGATTGAATTAGAGAAGAAAAAGAGGTACCATCACTAATTATCGATCAACTTATACTTTTTGATCATTATCTTCCTAAATCATTAGGTTTTACAATTGATTCATTTGTTTCAGTTTTAAAGTAATTTAATTCATGAAAAATTAATTTCAATCACAAATAAAAATATGAAGAAATAATAATTTTATTGATAAACGATGTGGGTATAAATCTGTTCCTCCCTTGATTTTCTCTTTTGATTTTCTTTTCTCTGTAATTTGAGGGCCGTTAGTCACGTATTTCTCGAACATAGGATGATCTCTTTATGAATATCCCATAATTTTGTGGGATATTGGAGATCCTGATCTTTTTACGAATACCCATGATTTTATGGGATATTCAAGATGCCTGTTTTAGGGAATATATTATCCTTTAAATAGGCGAAATTTAGGACAAAGTAGCATTCTAGAACTCTAATAAAATTTAGATTCTTCTTGAAAAGTCCACATATTAAATTTTAGATGTCTACAAATGCCCATACTTCAAGGCTTGTTGAAGTGTAGATTTGATGACGAGTCTTGAAGTACCAATAGAGCTTCCATCTTTATGCGGCGGCTACAGATTTGCAGATATAATTTAATTCATGAAAAATTAATTTCAACCATAAATAAAAATATGAAGACACAATAATTTTATTGATAAACGATGTGAGTACAAATTTGTTCCTCCCTTATTCTTCTTTTTCATTTTCTTTTGTCCGTAATTCGAGGGCCGTTAGTGGCGTATTTCTCGAACGTAGGATGATCTCTTTATGAATATTCTATAATTTTGTGGGATATTGGAGATCTCGATCTTTTTACGAATACCTATAGTTTTATGGGATATTTAAGATGCTTGTTTCAGGGAATATGTTACCCTTTAAATATACGGAATTTAGGGTAAAGTAGCCTTCTAGAGCTCTAACAGAATTTAGATTCTTCTTGAAGAGTCCACATATTAAATTTTATTTTAGATGTCTATAGTTTCATCGATCTTATACTTAAATACTCTTAGGGGTCATTTGGTAGAGTGTATTAAAATGTTAATGCATGCATTAGTTTAATGTGTATTAGTAGTACCTTGTTTGGTATACCTTTTTACCCCATGTATAACTAATGCAAACATTAGTTATACACTCTATTGTGTATTGAGGTGTGTATTACTAATACCTCAAAATCCATGACATTAGTAATGCAATGAATCTAATGCATTCATTAACATGCTTAAAGACCCTATTACCCCTCAACAAATTTTTCGCATCTTTTCCAACATATACATTGAGGGTATTATGTAAAAAAAAATATTTTTTTAAAAAATTATATAATTCATGTTCTATTTAATACATCGAACCAAACACTGCATAAGAAAAATACAAGCATAACTAATGCACGCATAACTAACACAAGCATTACTAATACACCATATTTACATTATTCTCAAGGGCGGATCCACTGTGTTATTTTGGGGAGCTCCAGCACCCACTAAACTTGACGTTGAATAGGTATTATTATATAAGAAACACTGAAAAAATGGTATAAAACATAAAAAAACACCCATAGAACTAAAACTTGTCTGGGTGCTTTGGCTTTAGGTGGATTTTTCATGTCCAGGTGCTTGGGATCGATTCCCCTTAGCTTACGCTGCATTTTTGTATAAATATTTTTGTAACTTTTCAGTTACATTTAATGCGCACACACGCACAAGACCCAAGTACTCTTGTACACTAGTTCACACGCGAGTTTGACTTTTTGTGTATTTTTTTTTTTACTTCTTAATTTATTAAACTAAAAGTACTTTTTGTATTTTTTTAATTACCCAAACAAAAAATTTGAAAACCTTTTGGCCTTCTCCATAAAAAATCTTACTCTTCCAAAACTTAAACACCAAATTTTAATGTTGCATTTAAATAGTATATTTTTATATTATGTCATCATTAGCAAATTATGTTAAAAAAAAATTAAAGCCAGAAGCGGAGCCAAAATTTTGAAGTCAGTGGGTTCTGAATTTAAAGAAATATAAAAAATAAATATGTTGTAATGGGGTTCGAACACACATCCGCGGCAGAAGAGAGGCCCTTAATGTTGGTCCATCTACCACTAGGAGAAGCGATAATGTTTGTCAATGGGTTCACACTATGTAATCATATACATATATTCAAAATTTTAGTGTAAATATAGAGTTTACGTAAAAGCTACTGGATTCGCCTGAACCCTCGTAGGGTACTGTAGCTCCGCCCCTGATTAAAGCACCCACAACCTTGAAATCATGGGTTCGCCACTGATTATTCTTATACACTTTACCAAACGACCCCTTAAACCTAATGATATAGTAGGAGATCCGTGAACATTTGGTGACCAGTTAGAAGTTCTTAACTCCAATGGCATAGAGGTGGTAACTGGTATTTATATCAAATAATTTATTATTTACTATATATACTTAAAAAGGATTTTGAACTAACATATTGGAGGGAGGTGATTAGACAGGACATGGAGCAGCTTCAGCTTACCGAGGAAATGATCCTAGATAGAAAATTGCAGAGGAGGCGGATTAGGGTAGATCAAGGTAAGGATGAGTTTAGGATGTTGTATCCTTTGTTATACTACTTGGTGTATCTTGTATATGATATTATTGGATATGTTGATTTCTATGATATTTTGTCCTTTGACTTTGCCTTGTCTAGATTGTTTTATATTCAGCATTGTTCTATTTTGAGCCGGGGGACTTTCAAAAATAACCTCTTTATCTCATTTTTGAGTTAGTAGGGACTGCGTACACTTACCTCCTCCAAATCCCACTTGGTGGGAATATACTGAGTATGCTGTTGTTGTTGTATATATAGTGTGATTTTCCATAGCTCCGCCTTTGTGTGTGGAACTCTATAGCTCCGCCCTTGTGTAACACTATTGACGGTTATGGTGGGAGAGTTCAATGATAATGTCAGCTGTTGTGAACCAAACTTATTACATATGGATCGATGAGCTGTAAGGGGTGAATGAGACAGATCTAGTTAGGATTATTGGGCTGATTGAAATGTTGAAGAACTTTGTTTGGTTCCAGACCCAATTATCAGGTGGTTATATACGAGTTGGGATTAGACAAAACGATTTATGCAAGAATTATGTCAAAGCTTAGGTTTTCTGTTATCTCTCATCTTTCTTTTAGGTTCTAGTGTCTCATCCTCTTTTGATTACTTTCTTACACTGTTAAGGATCGTTTGGTAGAGTATATTGAAATATTAATGCTTGCATTAGTTTAATGTGTATTGCTAGTACCTTGTTTGGTATACCTTTTTTATAATATCCGTTCCTTTTTCTTAGCTTGAAATCATCCCAAGGATGTTAGGACTTGCTTTGAAATATGAAACCATTCTTGTACACATGGTATTTTTGAGATTTTCACTTTCTATCACGTAGGAAATTGAATAAGATTTTCATCGATACCAATTTCATCAAAATCCGGTGTCAGATGAGAAAGTTATGGCCAAAATACTGAAGGCAGAAAAAACAGCCCAGGTGCGACGGTGTAGGCGACGGACCGTCGACCATAATGGTCGCATCGAGGCAGTGAGCCTGCCCTCCAGATTAGTACGACGGCGAAGTCCGACGGATCGTCGAGCCAGTAACGGACCGTCGCACCCCACCGTTGCACAAAGACAGTAGGTCCCAGTTCTGGTCCCATTCGACGGACCGTTGCACCCCACCGTCGCATAAAACGTTCAGTTATTTTAAGTCATTTTTAACAGGAGTATTTTGATCATTTACCAACCGCTTATATATACCCAATTATATCCGATTTCAGCCATTTTGTTCCTTATTATTTCACTACAACAAATTAGGGTTCCTCTCAAGGATCAATCCCCAAGAACAAGAAATTCTATGTGCTTAATTCCAAGCCAATAATTCAAGTTTTCCTCTACAGAACTTTAAGAAATCTCAATCCAGGTATGTATAGTGTTCATTCATGGACCCCTTTCATTCATGAAGTCCAAGAATCCCTTTTCTAAATTGAAGTTATGGATTTTTTTTTGAATTTCTTGATTGGGTTGTTCTTGTTCATGTTGATAAATGAGAAATTGAATTCTACTCCATGTTGGGTGATAATTTCTATGTGGGTTTAATTATTATAGATAAAGATTCATGCAATCCCATGACTAAATCCATGAATGATGAAAATAGAATTGAAACAATGATGTTTACATGTACTATGCCTACAATATGTTTGATTAAATGCCTAGATGATTGAAAAGTGCCTAACTAGCATGATATCATGAAATCCCTATGTATGTACAAGTTTATGCCTATCACCTATTTGATGAAATGCTTCAATAAATATATTATGGATTATAATGTTAGTCATGTGATCAAGTAAGTCATGCTTTGTCAGTTTCCTTCTATTGAGTCCTGAGGGTACTTGTACCCGAAACATTAGCTGTGTGCCTAGAGCCATGTCATGTTTTCACGATACTCTCGGTCAAGCTATGAATCCTTAGAATTCAGACAGTCTTATGACTCAGGAAATCTCCATGATCTCATGAACTCAGTCAATTGTCAGATATCAGTAGTATTCCGTCAGTCAACGGAATTCAGTAACTCAGTCTATGTTTAGTTCAGTAAATCATGTTCAGTGTCTATTCAGATGGGAGTAAAAATTAGCACCGAGCGAACCCAAGGGTGGGAACTCACCTGCTAGTTTAGGGTGTGATTCTTAGAAGCAATCCTTGTGTTCTAGAACTACGTAGCCAGCGTAGGTTGAGAAATCTAACCTGTCAGTTTAGGGTTGATGAGGTGGCTTAAACTGTCAGTTTAGGGTTCCTACTGTTCTCATTTTGAGTACCTGCCAGTATAGGGTCCTCACAGTTTGTTCTTACCAGTGGCGCGGTATTGACACCCTTCCAATTGGGGTTATAAATTGGACCCCAATTTAGTAAAATAGCGCATTTGGGGCATGTCGGTTAGATGACAGCTTCCCACAGTTTCAATATCAGTCTCAGTAAAAGAACTCAGATAGTTCTTCAGATTCAGGATTGTCAGATACAGTCAACTCAGATACAGTACTGAACTCAGATAGTTCCATCAGATTCAAGACTGTCAGATATAATCATTCATGTTATCAGATATATTCAGATACAGTCACTCATGTTATTAGTCATGTCAGTTATCATCAGGTCATGTCATCAGTATTTAGATTCAGTAATCATGTTATCACAATATTAGTGTCAGTTGTTATGTCTCATGCATGTATTCTCACGCTCATGATAATTAGTTAGTTATTAATATTGTTCATGCATATGAACCCCACGCATTCAGCCTACCTCACATGCATACCAGTACATTTAAAGTACTGACGCATTTGGTTTAGAGACACGAGCTCCAGAACAGCAGTAGATTTCAGATATCTGCAGATAGAGTCAGAAGTGAGTCCTTATCTTTCTAGGGCATGGTTATTTATTTATGATCTCATTGATTAGTTTATTAGTTGGAGTTAGTTGGGGACATGTCCCATCAACTCCTTACTCATTTAAACAGCCATGTTAGAGGCTTTCTAGACTATCATGTTTCGGACTTCAATATTTTCAGTTTTATTTTGGGTATTCTATTACCCCATACATATGTTATATTATTCAGATTATGTTCAGTATTGAACCTTACGACCTTTCAGTACATATTTCCACATTATCATGTTATATTATGGAGTGTACAGGTACAGATATCAGTCATGAGTTAGCTTGTGGTCCTTCGGGGTCATGAGCACCGTGTAGCGTTCCGGGTACCAGATTTGGGGCATTATATTTTTACCCTATGTATTACTAATACTTGCATTAGTTATACACTCTATTGTGTATTAAGGTGTGTATTACTAATACCTCAAAATCCATGGCATTAGTAATGCAATGGATCTAATGCATGCATTAACATGCTTAAAGACCCTATTACCTCTCAAAAAATTTTCCACATCCTTTCCAACATATATATTGAGGGTATTATGTATATTTTTTTTTTTTAGAAATTATGTAATTCATGTTTTTTAATACATCGAACCAAACACTGCATAAGAAAAATACAAGCATAACTAACACAAGCATTACTAATACACTATATTTTGCATTATTCTTATACACTACCAAACGACCCCTTATTCTCTTATTAATAAGTGTTCCTATTGCATTGTTGTTCGGATTCTATGTGGCCATAGAATCAGAGAGATTATTGTTCATCTTGCTACTCTTGAACAGAGGCGGAGCCAGCCCTCTTTAGGGGGTTCGGACAAACTTCCTTCGACAGAAATATATACTATTTATACATGATTAAAATTATTTTTATGTGGTTATAGTAGGTGTTGAACCCCCTTCGATTTAATTTTCTTTGAATATTGACCCCCTTATTTGAAATCCTGACTTCACCTCTGCTCTTGAATACTAACATATATCTTGGAATTTTCACGTAAAATCGAAAAATCAAATCATAAAAAATTATATCAAAATAGTCAAATTTTGCTTTTTAATTTTAAAAATGGAAAAATGCTATTCTGGACCCCTGTACTATATCAGTTTTGTAAATTGGACACTTCTACTTACATATTTGTCATCTGAACCCATGAACTTATTAAAAAATAACTTTTTAAACACAATTTCTGATGTGGCATCCTATGTGGCTGGGACCACATAGGAGCGTGTATTTTACACTCCATCCGTGCGCCAGCCAATTAATAAAGGGCCCCAGTGGTTAAAAAGTGTACTATAAATGCTACCTAAATACTCATTCTTATTCATTTCTTCCAACAACTTTATTTTCATCCCTTCTTCTACATTTTTTCTCTCTTTAAGTTCTTGTGCTTTAATTTTTTTTCCTGTTATGCTTGTAATATTGGAAATTTAAATTTTTATGTAGTTTTTTGCAACACCATGACAATTCGAAGTTATTATTGTGGACTTTACGCGAAACTTAAGATGTCAAGAACACCAACCAATCCCGAAAGAATATTTTGGGGCTGTCAAAAATATCAGTTGGTACTGGTTGTGGATTCTTTCGATGGACCGATAAAAATGAACAATATAAAGGTAGACATTAAAGACAACGAAGATAACAAGGACAGGGAAGATATGGAAGGCACGGAATACTTGAAAGACCAACCATTAGTATTGATATCACTGTTATCATTATTGTTGTCATCAGGTTTCTATCTTTTGTATTATTTAAGATGGCTTGATCTATGTAGTTGGTATGTACAATGAAATGAAATTAAAATTTAATGACAAACACCATTGCCAATATAGAAATGTGCAATATATAATGTCTTAACAAGAGTTGACATGAAAATACTTGTCTTAACAACATCTTAAATGAGAAATGAACCATGTCTTAAAAAATTATCTTAACAACACTTGGGATCAATACAGAAAGAGAATTACACTAATGTGTTTCTTGAGTGCTTGTTGTGGACTGATTCTTGCTGGCTTGAGTGCTTGATGTGGCTTGACTGGTTGTTGATGATTTTGCCTTTGATCTTTTGTTACTCTATTGTTGTATCTGTCTTTGAGTTACTGCAGCTCCACCTTTTCACCTTAGTCCATTTGGTTTGAAACCTAAGTCAATATTGATTGGAACTGAACTAATAAGTGTTGGACTATGCAATACTCTATCAGTATTTTCAGACTGTAAAAATAAAAAAAATCAGTTATTCATGCACTAATTAAAACCAGTTAAATGTAAAGTACATTATATGAAACTTACCCTCTCTACCACACTGCCACTTGGTCCAAACAACACATCAAAACCTGCTTCTTTTGCCTTGGTCTTTTATATGTCAGATTTGCACTACCTCTCAAAGCTGTACTAGTCTTCCTCTTTTGGGCACCAATACCACTAGTAGACTGCTGAGGTGTAGATTGTGTAGCAGTAGAACTCACTGTTGTTGGTGCACTGTGAGCATTTGCAGGCCTTCCTGAACATCTTGGTGCACTATAAGCATTTGAAGGCATTCCTTTTGGCCTTCTGTTCCTTGATTTAGCATTTACAAGCATCTCTTCAGCAGCTGTTGAAGCATTTGCATCTCTCACAGCAGCAGCAACTGCAGTACTAGTGCTAGCTTGCATACTTGGTTGACTGCCACAGCTACTACTGAAATTTTTTTTCAACAAAAAAATATGGAAAGGTTAAGAACACATTCAAAAAGAGTAAAATTCATCAATAAGGAAAGATTTAGCTTACCAAAGTTGGACATCCTTTCTTGTTGTATCCAATACACTTACACATAGAACATATCATCTTTCTTTCCTTTCTTGTAGCCTTTCCAAACTTCTTCTTAACAGCTTCATCCTCAGCTTTCTTTCTATTTTTACCCGGCCTTCCTGGCATGGGAGTAATCTCTGGTGGCTCAATTGGTGGTCTTGTGCTTCTTGGCCACATGTTAATATTTGTCATTGGTAGAATATACTTATCATATGACTTCAGGTATGTTTCCCTTTGACAACAGTGATCAACAAATAACTCCACATTCTATCCCTTGTAATGCATTACAACAATTGCATGTGCACAAGGAATTCTCTTTAGTTTTCATGACCTATAACTACATTGCTTCCTCTTCACATTAACAATATGTGTATAAGGTGGATCACCAATCTCAAAACCTATATCACCATTAAACCTTACCTCATAGTTGGCTGCATATTCATCATTCTCTGCAAGAACTTCCATAGCCATTGGTGATACATCAGTGATCCATTTTTCAAAAAAATCTCTCATTTGATTTATTCTTTCCATGACTTTGCATATTATTTCCTCCAACATGGTGATAATTGTCTTGAACCTAGCAGCTAAAATCCAACTATTGAAAGTCTCACACATGTTGTTCTCAACCACATCACACCTGCTATGTTCCTTAAAAAAGACCCTACACCATGTCTCTTTGTTGTACTTGAGCAAATCTTCCACAATTCCAACACCCAACTTACTTAGTTCATTAAGTTTCTTTTGCAAGTACACTTCAAATGGGGCCCTTGCAACCTGCCAGAATTTTTTCCTCCTTTCCTCACCACTCCAAACTTGCTTTCAGTTGGCCCATATATTTCTAGCACACCATCTATGCTCAGCATTTGGCAGTATATTAGTAAGTGTCAAATGAAGACCTTATCAAAACATGTAAAACAGTAGTTAAACATTAAAGACATCATTGCAACAACCTAATAAATAACTGAAAAATATGAACATAAAGAGTCATACCTTCTGCATATCAGACATTACTGTCAAGTCTTCACCCCCATTTTCTTCAAGTTCCAAATCATGACTGATGCACCTAAAAAACCATGACCATGTGTCCTTGGTTTCTTTATCAACCACAGCCCATGCTACAGGGTACATTTGATTATTTTCATCTTTGGAAATGCAAGACAACAAGATACCTTTACATACACCCTTGACAAACGCACCATCTAAACCAATTATTCTTCTGCAGCCCCCTTTTTATCCATTTTTTAAGGCCCCAAGACAAATGTAAATGCCCATAAACACCTCTTTTCCTGGAATTGCATTCTTAGATGTCCTAATAGATACAGTGGTACCATGATTGGTGGTCCTCAACTGTTCAGCATAGTCATACAACCTAGAAAACTCTTCAACAAAATCACCAAAATGTTTATTCATAATTCTGATTTTTGCCTTTCTACAGGTTGTTTTACTAATATACAACCCATAGTCCTTTCTTAAAAGTGCTTGAATCTGATGCAATTTTATTGATGGATCACTCATAATCCTACCCTTGTAATGCTTACTAATCCACAAAGGGTTGTACATCTTATTTCTTGTCCTTTTAGAACACTTGTATGCAGGAAAGTAAGTTTTCACAGTAAAAAATCCTGTGTTATCAACACTTCCAAGAATAACCCAAGGACAACCCTTATGCTTACACTTAGACCTTACCCTTTCCTTCTTATTAGGTTTCAACTTAAGGTTCACATCCTTTTAATAGAGTAATTCTGCAGTGCCTCTCTAAACTCAATAGCATTCAAAAAAATCATATACAACTGAAAACATACCTTCTTTGCAGTTTTATCAAAGTAGATCTTGCTAGAAAAAGTTCTAGGTAGTGGATCTACCACTTCATCATCATCAACAGGATCTCCTTCCTTTTCATCACTAATGTCACTACCCGAATCTGAACTATCAAAATAAGGGTCATCCTCACCTAGTTTACCTTTATATCTAACCTCCTTGTTCTTACAAATATCCTCAAAACCAACATCTATACCTACTGGTCCAGATGGTATCTCATCTAGATTCACCCTATCAACCTTTTCTTTTGCTTGTTTTTTTAATGTTAGCCTTCCTAACTTGAAGCAACTCTTCATCAAAATCACTCAACTCTTCAATGTTTTCATCAACATCATAAAGTGTATCACCATCAGAATCAGTCCAATCAAAATCTAATTCAGAATCAGATGTTTGGAGATGGTATGTGGAGAAATCATTAAATTGACCTTCACCTAAGTCTTCACAAGAAACCTTAGCTTTTCCCTTTTCAGCCCTAGGAGGCTGATTTTCATTTATATATTCATCTTTATTTATATTCAATGGATGAGATGAAGACACATCAGCCCTATCAGGTTCAAAAGGGGCTGCCACATTGCCATTACTAAGTACTAATAATGGTGGAGTGGCTGCCACATCATCATTAACAAGTATAGGTTCACTAATTTGGTGAACCACATATGCATCAACCAAATCTCCATTTTTTAAACTACTGATAAGGCTTAAAACATCAACATCATTTTCTAACTTGTAATAATAGCCTTTTATGTTTACTCTACACCAAAAGATTTCAATTTTTTCCACATCTAAATTTGCTGCTAAGTTATGAAACAACATAACATGAAGCTCATCAACATCTACTCTAATTTTATCAGGAATACGAATTCCATTTGCATACCTTAAATCGGGGTCTGACAAAAAGACACCCCATAGATAAATTGAATTGTTACAATTGTATCCATTTATTTACAAAATCTGTACAATGACAACATAACATATACATTAGGCAATTATCCACAAAGCCCTAATTTTTAAAGAAAAAACTAAGGAATAAAAACATCAATTCTAATTTTACCCAAAAAATCTAAAGTGTAATTGGAATAACAAAACATGCCATTGAAGGCACAAAACGGTTATACACACGTTTAATAGGAGCATTAAACAACAAAAAAAAAAATTAAAAGCCCCAAAATTTTCGGACCCAATTCTGAATTGACCAATAAAAACTCTAAAATTTAATCGAAATAACAAAAAATATCATCAAAGGCATAAAAACAGCAATATATAGCCATAATACGAGTATTAGACTACAACAAACCAAAAGCCCTAAATTTTCGATCTCAATTTTTCAGTTTACGAAAAACTCAAAAACTCAAAATTCTACCTTAAAACCAGATATATGCCATTGAAGGCATATCATCACTACAAATACTACCTACAACAACACTGCAGACGAAAAAGAACAAAATCACACAAAAAATTGCAGAAAAAAGTTCGTAATCTCGAAAACCCTAAAATCAGTAGAACGGACCACCATTTAATCGACTACAAGCTTCAGAATAAACAACCACATGCTACAACTACACCAAAATGTTAAATACATACAAGGATTGCAAGAAGCTTCAACAACTATCGGCCTAAATTACCCTAAAATCGTGCTAATTTTAAGTTTCGGATGAGAGAAAGAGAGAGGAGAGGCGAAGAAGAAGGCTTAACGTGACCTAAATTTTAGGTCAAATTTTACTATTTATACTCTACGCACGTCATTTCATACGTGAAAATTATTTTACACAAAATTAATGACGTGGCCGTGATTGTGCAACACGCATAGCTGAGTAGACCGATAAAGGGTTTAAAAAGTTACTTTTTAATGGGTTCAGGGATTTAGATGACAAACATGTAAGTAGAAGTGTCCAACTTACAAAACTAACATAGTATAAGGGTCCAGAAGAGCATTTTGCCTTTAAAAATCAACAAAACTTGATTTGGTACTTTGGTTTAAAGCAAAAAAATGATCGAAAATCCGCTATATAATACTCCCTCCGTTTAAAAAAAAATGACCTACTTTCCTTTTTAGTTCCTTTCAAAAAGAATATTTCCTTTCCCTTTTTGGCAATACTTTAATTTCTACTTTCCACATGACATATTTAGAACCACAAGATTAAAGGACATTTTTGTACATTTGACACAACTTTAATTTAAAACCACAAGATTAAAAATGTTCTTTATTTTCTTAAACTTTATGCCAAGTCAAAGTAAGTCATTCTTTTTTAAACGGAGGGAGTACCTATTTAAAAATGATAATCTCAGAGGGACTCATATAACACACACATATAGAGACATCTTTTAAATTTTTAAGGTACGTATTAATCTTTTGCACTATTGATATATTTCAATCTTTAATGTTCTTCCTATTTTGTAAATTTGAATTCTCAATCGAAATCTTCACACGTTATTACATTTTATTAAATTACATAATTATAGGATTCCAATCAATAATGACAATCTTTTGGAGCAAACATAATACTAATCAACAATTCCCCTTAGTAAATCATTCAGATAAAATGTGATTGGAATGAATTAAAACGGATTTTCTTTCCTTGTAAACAAGAAAGAAAAAATTATCTCGAAATAACATTTAAGCTTTTAACTAATTTGACTCATATTTATATACGTGCCTAAAATTGAAATCTGATCCAAGCTATGCAATAATTATAATAATGCTTACAAAGATAAAAATGATGGATCTACATTTTCTTTTTCTCTGCACTAATTTCAAAAAAAAAAAAAAATCAAATCTGACCAAGAACAAAATAGAAAAATGGGCTATACAACATGGGGAATAATTTTTCTTAATTTCTTCCTTTTCCTTGAGTATACATCTGCTGATTTAGTGTACGATGTGTGCAAGCAGACTCGGAATTATACCTTATGTACCGAAACTCTTAAGGCAAGCGCAAATAGCTCTAACGCGGATACCAAAAATCTTGGCGCTATCATGATCCGAGCGGCCCGATCTAGGGCCACTCACAATCTGGTCTATATAAGTAAATTGATGATAAATTCTACTAATCCTGATGATTTCAAACGCTGCCTTAAAGTTTGCTATGATGATTATAGTTTGATAGTTAAAGCTTTCATCCCAAATGCACTTCAAAGTTTGTTTACGGGCTCGAATATCGATGCAGCTGTTTCGATCTTGTTGTCTGCTGACCAAGTCATGGATTGTCAAGATGATAATTGTGTGGAGTTGTCTCCCAGTTTGAATGATAGGTGTAATGAGTATGCTGATTTTACTCAACTTGTTGCAGATGTATTAAGAGTTGCCTAAATAAATCTTTTGGTTATTTAACATGTTTTATTAGATTCGTCCCAATATTCGTGGCGAACTAATAATGTAGCTAAACAATAAAAATTGTCTGCTATTTGTGAGGCATTCGATGTAAATTCCAGTTTATTTTTTATTTTTTTAGTGTGTGTTACAAATTCACTGTCACAATTATTATGGATACAATTCGTATATACTATGTCAAGTAAGATATACTACATGTGGTTTCATTCAAAATTCGTGATTTAATCAAATATTTTATGAATGTCGAATATGAAAGAGAAGTATCTTTAGTGTCAAGGTGAGGATGTCCTCCCAAAGGAATAATAAAGCTTCCAACGTAGCACAAATCGACAAGGAGGGGATAAGTATGTCAAATGTCTAGAAGCGTATACGAGCCTCTACAGAGCAGGGCCTCATACGAATATTAGTCAATTCTCAAACAAATCGGACAGATGGTGTTCCTGATTGATTGAAGGTCCTTTAGAACGTTACTGCTGAAAATATGATACATATCTATGCTTTTTATAGAGGGAGCATATGTTGTTGAAAATACTCTCAATTCACCGCCATCTCCGACAAATCACTATTCATTTCAGAAAGATGAAAGGGAGGGAACAAGTTCAAAGTTTAAGAAAGATGAAGCAAATATCTGATGATAATGCTTTTCACCCTTCCATTGCAGCCACACACGTATCCAGTACAAAGCAGCAAATTGATGTGTGTTGGAATTCATCTCAAGCCGTGCGATTCTTTTAATCACAAAGGATCACCGCTGTCCATCAAGGACCTAGGATTCTTTGAAGTTGGTTAGAGAAGAACAAATGAAAAGAAACACCTGTACAAAACGTTATATTTCTTTATCATTGTGTTTATTTGTAAATACTTGTATAAATAAGGGAACAAGTAGTCAATGAGAATCATCAGAAAAGAGAGAATTTTCAATCATCTGTGTTTTTTTCTTTTTTCTTTAATTTCTTTACTCTTCAAATTTCTTGTTTTTTCTTCATGGTATCAGAGAAGTAGGTTGATTTCCTAGATCAATGGGAACAAATTCTGCTTCTTCTTCAGAGACTGTTGGATCCAGATTAATGGATTCAAGCAATCCCTATTTTTTTTTCATCCTTCAGATTCTCCTGGGATGTCTCTTGTGAATTCCATCTTTGAAGATAAAGGCTATGGTGGTTGGAGAAGGTCCAACCTCATTGTCCTATCCGCTAAGAACAAGTTGGTCTTCATCGATGGAACTTGCAAAGCACCAGAATCTGATTCACCAGACTTCAAATTTTGGGACAGAACCAACAACATGGTAACCTTATGGTTACTCAACTCTCTGTCAAAAGAGATTGCTGATAGTGTCATCTATTCAAAAACAACAGAAGCTCTTTGGAAAAATCTTAAGGATCGTTTTGGCCAGCCTAATGGGGCAAAACTCTATCACCTGCAAAAAGAATTAAGTGATTTAGTTCAAGGGTCAAGTGATATTGCAGGATATTATACTAAAATGACGGGTTTATGGGATGAACTAGATCTTTTAAACACTAAAAACTATTGCTCTTGTACATGTACTTGTGGAGAAAAGGTTGCTTCGAGCAAATCCTTGCAGGATGAGAGGCTCATTCAATTCCTCATGGGATTGAATGATGCATACTCATCTGCAAGATCTAATATCTTGATGATCAACCCTCTCCCTTCTGTCAGTTTGGCTTATTCACTCATTATGCAAGATGAGTAGCAAAGGGAGGTGGCTATTCACTCACATTTTCCAGCAAATTCTGCTTCATACTTAGCCACTGGTAATAGATTTGCTGGAACCGGTGATCCAAGGGCTAAAAAATCTAACCTGATATGCTCTCACTGTAAGAAACCTGGACATACAGTGGATAAGTGTTATAGGATTATTGGGTTTCCCTCGGATTTTAAGTTCACTAAGTCTAAGAAGATTCCAGGAAATGTGAGAAGCAATATTATTGTTGGATCTGGAGAGGGGACAAATGATATTGGACTGGAAAACAATTCACAACTTAATCAATTAAGCAAAGAGCAGTTTTCCAACTCATTCAATTGCTTCATCAAGTTAAAGTTAGTCAAGATGAACTGCAGTTTCAGATGTCAGTGCCAATTCTGCTGGTAAAAATGCTTCTATCTCTTATCTCATTCCTATAAAATCTAATCAGTGGATATTAGACTCAAGAGCCACAGAACATCTTTCCTCTAACCCAAAGCTATTCACTAATCTTGAACCCTTACCTAACTCTGTTTATGTCAATTTGCCTGACTCAACCAGGGTGCAAGCTACTCATAAAGGAAGTGTTACCCTATTTCCTGATTTGATCATTCATAGAGTTCTCTTTGTTCCTTCCTTTAACATCAATATCTTGTCTATTCACAAGCTTTGTATTAAATTACAATGCGTTATCATTTTTTCTTCTTCTAATTGTGTGTTACAGGGCCCTTCAATGAAGAGGCCACTGGCTCTTGGTGATGTGAGGGATGGACTTTATCAACTAGATTGTTCAATTTTACCTTCCTAGAAAAGAATTCAACTTAGAAATTTGTCTACTAGGAATCCTTGCTTAGTTTCTGTTTCCAGTTCTGTAGTAATCAAATGAAGTTCTGATGTAAAGCTTTGGCATAATAGATTAGGGCATTTGCCCATTCAAGGAATGAAATATATCAGATCTTTTGTTTTTAAGTCTGCGCCAAATTGTTATTGTGATATTTGTCCTCTTGCTAGACAGTCTAAACTACCTTTCCCTACTAGTGAAATCAAAACAAAGTCTGTTTTTGAACTCATTCACATTGACACATGGGACCATATAAAAATACAACCTACAATGGTTTTAAGTATTTTTTAACTATTGTGGATGATTTCAGTAGGGCTACCTGGACCTACCTTCTCAAAACCAAGGCAAATGCTTTCTTCATGCTTAAATATTTCTTAGCAATGGTAGAAAGACAATTCAATAGTCAAGTCAAAACTATAAGGTCTGATAATGCCTTAGAGTTCGGAAAAAACATCATAGCTAGTGAATTTTTTTAACTCCAAGGAAATCCTGCACCAAACTTCTTGTCCTGCCACCCCACAACAAAATGGGGTAGTGGAAAGAAAAACAGGTTTCCATCTAGAGTTTTGAATGGTTTTACTCCATATCAAATTCTTTATGAAAATCTCCCAGTTATACTAATCTGAAATCTTTTGGATGTCTTTGTTTTGCCTCAACATTGTCATAATCTAGGTCCAAATTCCAATCAAGAGCTCTAGCTTGTGTATTCCTAGGTTATCTTACTGGACAAAAGGGATACAAAGTCATGAGTATAGAGTCAAGGAAGATTATCATTTCCAGAGATGTGAAATTCATTGAGTCTGTTTTCCCTTTTAAAAATACTCCCAGTAGTCATTCCACTCTTAAAGGATGTTTCCAGTAGCTTCTTCTCTAGAAGATCCTATCCCTGATGATCCATCCATGCCTACAGAATCATCAGTTCAGGAAGTTAATGAGAATCATACAACAACACCAACTCCCGATTCTGCACCTTGTACTGATTTACCCTCCAGTTCTAATATCATACCGACTAGGCAGTCATCTAGAAGTCACAAAAGGCCTAGTTATTTATTAGAAAATGTTCGCAATCCAATATATTTCACTAATCTTACACAGTCCTGTTTTGATTCTCCCATCAGTCCACCAATCTGTCCTTTTACTGCACTCACTTCCACAAATCAGAGCATTCTTAACACTACTTTAACTATCAGTGAGCCAACTAGTTTTACACAAGCTTCTATGCATCCTGGTTGACAAGAAGCAATGGCATCTGAACTTGCAGATTTGGAGGCTAATAAGACTTGGGAAGTAGATGTTTTACCTAAAGGAAAAAAGGCTCTACCTTGTAAATGGGTGTACAAGATAAAGCAAAGGTCAGATGGAACTCTAGAAAGGCTGAAGTTTAGATTGGTGGTTCGAGATGATATTTAAAAAGAAGGGGTCGATTTCAATGAGACCTTCTCCCCGGTTGTTAAGACGACGACTATTAGATGCATTTTAACCATTGCAATCAAAAAAGGATGGGCTATTTCTCAATTTGATGTTAACAATGCCTTTTTACATGGTGAACAACAAGAAGAGGTGGTGTTCATGCATTTTCCACCAGGTATGGTGTCTCCTAGCAGTAATCATGTTTGTAAGCTCACTAAGTCCTTATACTGGCTTAAGCAGGCATCCCGTCAGTGGTATGCTCGACTCACATCAACTTTAAACTATAAAGGTCTCATTTATTCTTTGAATGATTACTCATTGTTTGTTAAAAAATGTCGCGAGTTTATTTCAATTATCGTAGTTTATGTCGACGACATCATATTAACTGGAAATGATCACAATGAGCTTGAACAACTCAAGTCTTTTCTAAATGACGAATTCAAGATAAAGGATCTTGGAAACTTACATTATTTCTTAGGTCTTGAAATCCTCCGAGAAGATCATAGGATGATCATCACTCAACAAAGTACACTATGGAGCTGCTGTCCGAATATGATTGTTCTCATCTTCCAGTCATCACTTCACCCTTAGACCCTGCAACGAAGTTATCTACTTCTTCAGGAGAATTACTAAATGATTCTACTTCTTATAGACGTCTGATAGGTAAATTGAATTACCTTACTCACAACCGGCCTGACATATGTTTTTCCGTCTAACATCTCTCTCAGTTCATGAAAGAGCTACGTACTAGTCATTTTTTTGCTGCTCTACGTGTGCTTCGATATCTCCTCATCAATCCTAGTCAGGGACTGTTTCTGTCAAAAGACCCTTCTTTGAAATTGTTTGCCTTTTGCGATGCGGATTAGGGTTATTGTGTGGATACTCGTAGATTGATAAGTGGATACTTTATTACTCTTGGAGGGTCACCCATGTCATGGAAATCCAAAAAGCAACTCTCTGTTTCTTTGTCATCGGCGGAGGCCGAATATCGATCCATGAGGCGAGTAGTAGCAGAGCTGACTTGGCTCAATCGTTTTCTTCTAGACCTTGGAAATCCACCAGATCTTCCTATTCCTGTTCATTCCGATAGTCAATCGGCAATACACATAGCTCGGAATCCCGTTTTTCACGAACATACCAAGCATGTGGAGTTAGATTATAATTTTTTGCTGGACTAATCTCTCTTTCGTATGTTCCGGCTTCATTTCAACTCGCCGATCTATTTATGAAATCTCTCTCTGGGCCTTCTCATCACACCATTCTTCCCAAGTTGGGTCTCTTTCCTCTCCCCTCCAACTTGAGGGGTTGTTGAAAATACTCTCAATTCACCGCCATCTCCGACAAACCACTATTCATTTCATAAAGAGAAGAAGAAGATGAAAGGGAGGGAACAAGTTCAAAGTTTAAGAAAGATGAAGCAAATATCTGATGATAATGCTTTTCACCCTTCTACTGCAGCCACACACGTGTCCAGTACAAAGCAGCAAATTGATGTGTGTTGGAATTCATCTCAGTCGTGCGATTCTTTTAATCACAAAGAATCACAGCTGTCCATCAAGGAGTTGGTTAGAGGAGAACAAATGAAAAGAAATACCTGTACAAAAAGTTATATTCCTTTTATCATTGTGTTTATTTATAAATACTTGTATAAATAAGGAAACAAGTAGTCAATGAGAATCATCAGAAGAGAGAAAATTTTCAACCATCTGTGTTTTTTTCTTTTTTCTTTAATTTTTTTACTCTTCAAATTTCTTGTTTTTCTTCATATGTCCCCTATTTCATGTATGATAAATGGTACTATACAGTTTTGTGTATGTATAATAATATAGCATCTCGTTTTAAGTATTTGCATTGTAAATTATTTTTAAATAAATACATGTATAGTTTGCGCCTTATGTATGATAAATACAAATATACGTATTTAAAGTGCAAGAAACGGTAATTACTAATTGCATTTGCTAATCATCAATGAGAGAATCACATACCCATAGTAGATTCTTCACGATCTACTATCCAGAATGAAACAATTTAACATCAACAAATATAAAATAGTAGCTAAAATATAGTTTGTTGAAGTTTGCTTGTGATTGGCAGCGGTGTCTTCATATTGCACTGCAATATGAAGGCAATATCTTTAGCTAGTTAGTCCCAATGTTTGCTCTTTTTCTCAAATTATCTTTGATTCTTCTCAAGCCATAGCACATGAGTACATTCAATGTATAACAAACAATCTAGCTTTCTGAAAGTTGCCTTTAGACAAGGGCGGCTCAAGCATATAAGTGGCCTAAGGTCATGAAGAATATTATGAGTTCAGGTGTATGAACTCATTGATCATACAAAGAATACAGAAACTACAGTAGTTACAGAAGAGGAAGTAAAGTACAGAACAAAGAACTTAGAGAAGAAGAGAGAAATGGATGAACTGAATTATTCTCATTAATTGATTGTTGTGAATAATGATACACACACATAATATAAAAGCTTCTAGATGATTAGGTGATCGCATAACTAACTAATAGATGATTAGGTGATCACATAACTAATTAACTCTTAAGCTTGTAACTAACTTTGTGAAGCTATGTAACTAACTTAACTAATTATGTGAAAGTTATTGTTTAATAACAAACTTTGTGAACTTAATTTGTTTCCTTTATTTTGTTCCTCAACACCCCTTCTCAAACTTGGGGGGGAAAAGATATTTATCATTCCAAGTGTGAAAGGTAAGTCCTCATGTTGAATTCTAGTTAGTCCTTTAGTGAAGATGTTAACAGGTTAATCTTGAGTAGGAATGTATTCAGTCTTGACTTGGCCTTGTAGAATTTTCCCCCTTACAAAATGGCAATCAATCTCAATGTGCTTTGTCCTTTCATGATGGACTGGATTGGCAGCCATTTGTATAGCAGCTTTGTTATCTCACATAATACTAACCGGTAACTTAACATGAATTCCAAGATCTGCGACTAGTCCAATTAACCAAGTTAGTTCAGCTACTGTTGAATCAAGACTCCTGTATTCAACCTCTGCAGAGCTCCTGGAGATAGTGACTTGATTTTTTTTTATTTCCAAGATACCAAAGAGTCACCAAGTTTAATAGTAAAACCAGTAACAAACCTCTTGAGAAGGGACATGTGGCTTAGTCTGCATCATAGTGTGTAGTTAGTGTGTTACATTTGTTGCTAGACAGTAAAACATCTGATCCTGGACTTCCTTTGATATATCTAACTATTCTTAAGGAAATATCCATGTATGACTTCTTTGCTGATTGTAGGAACTGACTCAAATTCTGAACACTATAAGAGATGCCAGGCCTAGTAACAGTTAGGTATAACAATTTTCGTGTAAGTCTTTAATACTGTCTTTTATCTGTAAGTATCACATCTCGAGTATTAACTATTTCATTGTTATGATTATCATATGCCACATTTGTTAGCTTGATTGCAGAGTCTATTGGAGTAGTAGCTGGTTTTGCACCAGTAAGACCTGTGTCAGCTAACAGTTTTAAATCATACTTTCTTTGATGCATAACTATTCCCTTTTGTGATTTTGCGATCTCAATTCCCAAAAAATACTTTAACTCTCCCAAGTATTTGATCTTAAAAGCTTTGTGTAGTGCTTCTTTAGTGTCCATTATTTGCTGTAAATCATCTCTAGTCACAAGAATATCATCAACATATACTAGATCAATAATCATACCTAACTTTGTCTTTCTGCTGAATAAAGAATGATAATGTTGGTTTTGAGTAAAACCACATTTGATAAGAGCCTCTGAAAGTTTAGCATTTCGTTGTCTAGGGGCTTGCTTTAGTCCGTACAAGGATTTAAGGAGTCTACACACTTGTCTGCCCTCTGGCTCTTGAAACCTTGTGGCAATTTCATGTAAATTACATTATGTAGATCACCTTGTAGAAAGACATGAAGACATCCACACGATGGATGTGCCATTCTTTAGATGCATCAATTGATAAGACAGTCCTCAGAGTTACCATTTTAACAATAGGACTAAATGTTTCTTGATAGTTAATCCTTTTTTTTTGACAATATTCCTTGAAAACAAGTAGTGCCTTGAACCTTTTTATTTCATTTGTGGCCTTGTACTTGATTTTGTATATTCATTTACAACCAATTGGTTTATTTCCTGGTGGTAAGTTGAAAACCTTTCATGTCTAATTACTTTCTAAGGCTTTAATCTCAGTTTGCATTGTTGCTATCCATTTCGGATCTTGAATAGCTTCTGTATAAGATATAGGTTTAATGTTAGTAGAAGAAGATGCTAAAAAACTCTGATAGTTAGGATGTAAAACATCATAAGACAGGTAGTTAGACAATGGATATGGAATACTGCATATGGACACAAAGTCCTTCCTTCATCTAGGAGGATGAGTAGTTTTAGTTAATCTTCTAGAGATGGTAGGACAAGATTTTCTACAGATTGCTCCTCCTCAATAAGATCAACCTCCACTAATGGAATATTGTTGATCAGCTCTAATTCTGAGGTAGATGGTACTGTTGGTGGAGTGAAGTGAAGTTCACTTTCATTATCATATATGTCCAGTGGAGCAGGTTTTATGAACAGGTTTTGTGTTGAAGACATAGAATTTAGCTTGAATGGGAAGATATCTTCCCTGAAGGACATACCCTGTGCACAAAAAACACCTTATATTAGTGATATTAAATAAGAGATATCTTTTTGGATCTTAGAGTAGTCCATTAATATTGACATCCCGGTCTTAGGCATAAACATATTAGACATATTTAACACTTTGGCATAGCACAAACAACCAATTAATTTTAAGTATTGTAAAGAGGGTTGTCTTCCATGCAGTTTTTCATAAGAAGAAACACTATTAAGAACTAAAGAAGGAAGCCTATTGAGGAGATGAACAACGGTTTGTACACATGTACCCTAGTATTTTAATGGAATATTAGCTTGAAACTCGATAGCTCTAGTTATTTCAAGGATATGTTTGTGTTTTCTTTCAACTATTCCATTTTGCTGAGGTATGTATGGACAAGATCTTTGATGTACAATGCCAAGTGTCAGAAACAATTCTGTTATTGATTGGTCGACAAACTCAGTTCCATTGTCACTTGTCATAATCTTAAGTCTAGCATTGTACTGAGAATGAATATGAGCAATGAACTGCTTAAGAACTATAATAACATCCGATTTTAGCTTAAGTAAGAACACCCAAGTCATTCTAGAATAATCATCAACAATAGTTAGAAAACATTTATGCCCATCATATGTAGGAAACGAAATACGAAATGATACCAATCAAAATATAAAAGTAGAAAACATATGAAACGAGGTGAAAACATGACAAAAACACAAAAAAATGGAAACACAAAAATAAGGGATAAAGGGGATAAAGGATAGGTAGATAGACAAATGATAAGAAAAAGAACAACCTAAAGATGTATCAAATCCAACGACCATTCTTAATATTACCAAGAGCACCTAGCTTTTACGTAGACCTCAAGGGAATTGGATTCCCGAGCAACCTATGTTTCCAAATAAGTATCAACATAAGCTAATTCTAGTTTGCCTCACACTCTCTGTGGAGTGTTCGATCATAATTCATCAAATATATCTAATGAAATGTCTAAGGCATCTATTTATAGTATTTGTCTTTGCCTTCTTATTACAAAAATAGCCCCAAAGTGGCCATTTTGGGAATAATCCACAAGGGCTCTTCAAAATATACTCCAAGATCCAAGCAATTATCCACACATGGAATTGTGGGTTTAGAAGCTTAAAAGTGGTCCTCCAAGTGTATTCTTGAAATTTTTGCTTGATCATGGCTTGAACCTCTTTGTATTAACCTCGAACGATGTGATCAAAAGCTTTAGGGTCGGCCAGAATCGTACCATCCTCTCCTTCTTGAAAAGAATTTATTCTCGAATCCAAATCTTGCAAAACCAAAGAAAGTACAAACAAACATAAACTCCTCATGGAATGAGGATTAGGATTAGCACAATAAATCATAGCATCATGGCAAGGTTGCACACACATAAGATATAACCAAGCATCGAAATGATCAATCAAGGGTTTATAACCCCAAAAAGTAAGGTCTACATGGTCCTTCAATAGCTTTGAACAAAGGGGTATGTTAAAGGAACCATGGTAGTTAATCCACCGCTTATAAAGGTTCACATGGGTTTTAAATCTCAATGAGCACAAAACCCCTCTATGACTCTCATTTTTGTTGGAGACCCTTCCCATACACAACTTTGGTCCCTTAAGTTGATTGGAAATCTCCAAGAAAGACTTTCCATCATAGGGATGAGTTCCAACACCCTCACCCATAGTTGGCTTGTCTTCTTGCCTAAGCACCATATGGTGTAGAGAAGAACCACCACATTTCAAATGATCACCGGGATCAACTGGGTAGAGTGTCCATGGACATGGGTTTAGGAAACACTTCTTTTCCCCAAGATTACCACCAATCCATTTATTTACACCCTCAGTACTAGCATGATCATCAACAAAGGCAATTAGAGGGTCACTCCTATTCAATCAACCAATATTTTCAATATCACCATTCAATTGAGGCCCTTTAAACACTTCACAAACATCCCTAAGTGATGGGCTAGGTTTACACATAACTTGGTCCTTATGACTTCCATAAGATAATATACTATTTCTCATCACAATGGCTTCAATATTAGGTGGACATAAATCATCTTGCTAGAAGAGTTAATTTTGTCATCGCTAGGATCAACTAGTGTATCCACACTCTCAAGTTGTACATTATTATTATGAAGTAAGGAGACATTAGAATCACCTTAAAATAAGGTATAATTCACATTTATTTGACTACTAGCCGCATTCACTAGAGTGCAAGAGTTAGCTTGGTTACCTTGAAGTTCATATGGAACATGTCCACTTAAGGGAGCTTGAAGATTTGGTGGATTGGGAAGGGTAGAGGTAGGAAAGCTTGGACGATCTATCATATTATCCCTCTTCCTTAAAATGATCCTTCTATCCTTTCCATTCTTACTTCAAGGGATCCTAATCGGCTATCCATAACATTAAGCTTTTCCATGATGGAAGCTAACATTACATTTGTGGTGTGATATTTCATCTTCTTGAGCCATTGTACCTATTAAGAAACACTAAACAAAAATAAAAACAACAAACAAGTTAAGGTTAGGAAATCAACCTCACAAGCTCTCAAGGTTCGTACCTTTGTTTGTTACTCAATTAGCGTTGTAAGTGTTGATAACTCATTTGTACTCTAATGAGATTTCTTGGTATCAATTGTGGCTTGAGGTCAGAATGTATTCTTGTTTGAAGGACCCAAATTAACCAAATTAGGTATGGACTTGAACCAAGAATAAACAACAAATTAAAAAGAGAAAAGCTAGAAAGAAATAGGACGATAAAAAAAAGGACTCAAGAACTAATTCACAACTAAGTAGGTTGATTAATAGTTGCTAATTAGTGTTTAGAATCAAGAAAAACAAGTTTAAGAATCAAGAAAAGAAACAACAAATTCAAAAGTAAGCTTACGAGAATCTGTCTAAGTTGATGACGTCTTGTCACTTGAGTGACGACTAATGTTGCTGACTTAGGGTAGTCGTCATCCTTAACTAGTGTGGTTGACGACTTGGTTGGTAGGAGTTGAAAACTTGTCAAGGGGTTGACGACTAGTGTAGACGACTAGTCACTAGTCGTCACCTCTAGGTAGTTTTGTTGACGACTTGTGTTGATTACCTGTCAGGGAGTTGACGACTAAGGCTGATGACTAGGGATAGTCGTCACCTCTAGGTAGTGGGGCTTGACGACTTGTGCTGATGTCTTGTCTCCTTGTTGATGACTATTTTTGACAAGTCATTACTTGGTTGATAGCTTATCAAGCTCGTTGTTAACCTTAATCAGTGGGGTATTTCTTGTTCTCTTCGTGTGATGGAAGAGGTGTGGAGAGTGCTCTACCCTTTCTCCTTCTTGGTATGATCTTGAAAGCCTCTTAGGATATTATTCAAGACTTTTAATGCTTCAACAATGGATCAAACAATTCTTGAAAGCCTTGAATTCTTTGTGGTCCCCTCCTTTGTACTCTCATTTGTCTCTTCCTTTAGAATATTCTTTTTTTATGTCTTTTGATTCTTTTCTCTCTTTGGAAGAATGGAATATTCTTGGGAATAAACATATGTCACACCTTCTCTCACTTTCTTTTTGGATCAAACACTCCCTTTGGATGTTCTTGTTCAACAATATATGAACATTATGAAGAACATCAAGAACATTCAAAATTTGACCCTCATCCAAATGAACCCGAAATCTAATGAAATTTTAACCTCAATCTCACGTCAACCTCTCGAACATAATCCACACATTTTCAATCCCAAATTCTCGACAATAAATTGCCAATTTGAGAACCCACCTTAAAGTTTCTTCAAAATCAAGCTCCAACAATGGTAGATTACTCAAATCACCGTAGATTAAGCTCAAATTTGATATTTAGACTCTAATATTGTTAGGGAACAAAAATCTAACACTATAAATACAAAATGACACAATAATAAAAAACTCAAAATTTGACCTAGGATCAAAAGACGAGAATAATAAATTTTTTGTGTTTTTTTATTTCTTAACACAACGAGAACCAAGATTGACTTGGTGGGAACGAAATCAAGCTCGAGTTTGATACCAAATGATACGAACCAAAATATAAAAGCTAAAAAACACAAGAAAATTAGGAAAATAATTAAAAATGAGATAAACACGTATAAGATAAAAAAGAAAGAATGATAGATAGATAGACACAAATGATAAGAAAAAGGACAATCGAAAGATGTATCAAACCTAATGACCTTCCTTAATATTACCAAGAGCACCTAGATCTTACGTAGACCTCAAGGAAATCGATTTCCAAGCAACCCATGTTTCAAAACAAAGTATCAACACAAGTTAATCCAAGCTTGCCTCACACTCTCAATAGAGTTTACATTCATAATTCATCAAGTTATTTTTAATGAAATGTCTAAGGCATCTATTCATAGTATTACCTTTGCATAAATAGCCTATTACAAAAATAGCCTAAAAGTGGCTATTTTGAAAATAACCCACAAGGGCTCTTCAAAACATACTTCAAGCTCCAAGCAACTATCCACATGTGAAATTGTGGGTTAGGAGCTTAAAAGGGGTCCTCCAAGTGTATTCTTGAGCTATTTGCTTGATCATGGCTTGGACCTCTTTGTATTGACCTCTAACAATGTGATTAAAAGTTTTAGGCAGATCAGGATTATATACGTTAGCTATACACTGGTTAAGGGTGACGAAAATTATCTAGTCGTCAATCCTCGTTATCAATTCAGTGACAAGTCATCATTGGTTGATGGCTTGTCACGCTCGTCGTCAACCTTAATCAGTGGGGTATTTCTTGCTTTTTTTATGTGATGGAAGAGGTGTGGAGGGTCCTCAATGTTTTTCTCCTTCTTGTTACGATCTTGTTAGCTTCTTAGAAGATTTTCCAAGGCCTTGATGCTTCAACAATGGATCATTCAACTCTTGATAGCCTTGAATTTTTGTGGCTCTCCCCTTTCTATTCTCCTTTGTCTCTTCCTTTAGAATATTCATTTTTGATGTTTTTTGATTCTTTTCTCTTTTCGGAAGAATGAAATACTCTTGGAAATAAACAAGTACCACACTCTTCTCTAGCTTCCTTTTTGGATCAAACACACCCTTTGAATGTCTTCTTCAATAGTATATGAAGATTACAAAGAACACCCAGAACATTCAAAATTTGACCCTCAAGCAATTGACCTCAGAATTTGATGAAATTCAAAATCCAAGCTCACTTCAACCTCCCAAACACAACCCACACGTTTTTAAGCCCAAATTCTCACCAAAAATCCCGAAATTAAGAACCCACCTTCAAGTTTCTTCAACTCATGCTCTAGCAATGATAGGTCACTCAAATCTTCTCGGATTAAGCTCAAATTTAAGATTTAGACTCTAATAGTATTAGGAAAAAAATCTACACTAGAAACACAAAATGACACAAATCAAACACTCAAAATTTTGATCTAGGGGTAAAACAAAAATTATTTTTTTTGTGATTTTTTATTTTTTCAACACAACGAGACCCAAGATTGAGTTCGTGAGAATGAAATAAAGCTCGGCTCTGATATCAAATGATACTATTCAACCTACGAATGAAAATTAAACTAAGAATTGAAGAGAAACAAGCAAAAAAAATAGATAAAGAAACAATAAGATAGACACAATGCAAAGAATTGAAAACAAGTAAAAGGTATATCAAACCCTAGACCCTCAATCAACTAAACTAAGCAAGACACCTAAATTTTACTTAGACCTCAAGGAAATCGATTCCCAAGCAACCCACGTTACAAAACAAAGTATCAACACAAGCTAATCCAAGCTTGTCTCACACTCTCTATGGAGTATTCAATCATAATTCATCAAAAGCTATCAAATGAAATGTCTAATACATATATTTATAGAATTTTCCTTTGCATAAATAGCTCAAAAGTGGCTATTTTGGAAATAACCCACAAGTGCTCTTCAAAATATATTCCAAGCTCCAAGCAATTCTCCACACGTGGAATTGAAGGTTTAGGATCTTAAAGTGGGTCCCCCAAGTGTATTCTTGAGCTTTTGCTTGATCATGGCTTGGACATCTTTGTATTGGCCTCGAATGATGTGATCAAAAGCTTTAAGACCGGTCAGGATCGTATCAACCTTATAGGCCCCAACACATCCATGTGAATTAAATCAAATGCATTATTACTTATAGACAAGCTTTTTGGAAAAGGAAGTCTTGATTCTATAGCACAAGGATAGATGCAAAATTTATTCAAAGTGTTCACATATCTGTCTTAGTATCAGCAAATAGTATGAGAAGATTTTTGCTAGAGGTTACGCCTAATCTTTTATGCCAAAGAATAAAATCTTCTCAATTCATAACTGTCTTAATAGTAAAACCAGAACTAGTTTCAGCTATCTTGCTTCCTGGTAGCCTTTTGTTTATTAAGAAGTATAAACCATATCTCTCTCTACCAATCATCTTCACCTTGCCAATGGAGAGATCCTGAAATCGACAAAAGTTAGAATAAAATATAGCAAAATAATGTAGCTGTTAAGTAGCTTTAGAAACAGATGATAGATTAAACCTAAAGTCAGGAATGTGAAACACATTATGAATAGTACTGGTTTGTGCAATGGTACTAGCACCAGTGTGCTTGACATGAGATATTTCACTATTTGGTAAATAAACTGTATTTTGAAATTCAGGTTGAGTTATAGACTCTTTTTTTTAGTAACTCAATATTTGAAGTCATATGGTTAGTGGCACTTATGTCAATGAGCCATTCAGGTGAATTATTGACAACTATCAGTGCATTAATATTACCTGTCATGTGAGCTGCATGAGTGCTTGAGCTGGTCTTGTTATTTTCAAGCATCTTGCAAATGTGCTCATATTTTTTCCTATGTAAACCTTGGAGGTTGCACCATGTTGTTGCTGAGAAGTGGTGCAGAAACATATGTTGTTGACAAGTCTTGTAAGTGATATTGATCTGTAGGTAAGCTTCAGTATGTCCTTAATTTTTCATAGTGCAAGAGATCAGGGAACTAACGTGCTCAGATGGAGTCCAGTTACTGCAGTCCTTAATTACTGCATTATGAGCACTAGGACCAGGCCTCCTCTGTTGCTTGAACTTTGGCCCGTAGCCCCTGGGGTCAGTATACCTGTGATTTACTCCCTTCTGCTCTCTATGCTTGGGATGCCCTGGTGGATACCCAATGAGTTTAAAAAAGTCTTTCTTGTAGTGTCCCTTAAGCTTACAGTGATCACATGTGGCATTTGAGTTATAGGTAGACATATAGTTTCTTTTTACCCTTTGAGTCACAACTTTAGAGTAAAATGCAGACTGAGTAAGTCTGACACTTAGTAAACAAGCACTAGAAACAGCTTGAGATGCAGATCTTTGACTCTCATCACTAATTATCATGGAGTAGGCTTGATTAATAGATGGTAATAGAGTCATCAATAAGATTTGACTTCTAGCTTGAGAGTATGATTCATTCAGAATCATTAAGAACTGTTATAGTTTTTGCCTTTGCAGATACACCACAAAATCTTTAGATTGTACACAGTTACAAGCAGGGGAAGGAACCATGAATTCAAAATCATCCCACGATGATTTCAGTTTAGAGAAATAGATAGAAACAACTTGAGAACCTTAAGTGATCTGAGAAATTTGTTGGTGCAAGTTGTAGGTTCTTGAACCATCAAGCTTATCAAACCTCTCTTTAAGATCATCCCACACAACATTTGCATTAGAAGCATTACTTTCTACAGAATTCATTAACCAAGAAAGAAATATAAAAGTAACTCTTTCTCACTGCCCCCTAATTTAGGTGGAAAATACTCCTTTTTGCAAAAGTCATCAACTAAACCAAGATTATTTCATCTCAACAAAGCAATTTTCATAGCCTTACTCCACAACACTTAATTCTCACTACCCTTTAATTGAAAAGAGATGATAGTAAGGCCACTTACATCAGTAGTCGACATAAACTAAAGATGGTTATGATCAATTGTAGTTACTGAGGGCTGAGAAGAATGAACATTGAATGGTGCGGAAGGAATATGTCCATTGCTAGTCTCAGAGCTGACAGTTTCAGCCATGAAAGAATTTAATCGAACATAGACTTTCAGAAAAAAAAAAAACCAGAAATTGGTTGACAGTCCCGATAACTGTCAAGAACTTGAGAATGTAGCCAAGAGCGGATCGTAATCTACTGGAATGTTCTAGTATTTCTCTGATATCGTGAAGAATATTATGAGTTCAAGTGTATGAACTCATTGATCATACAAAGAATACAGAAATTACAGTAGTTACTGAAAAGGAAGTAAAGTACAGAACAAAGAACTTAGAGAAGAAGAGAGAAATGGATGAATTGAATTATTCTCATTAATTGATTGTTGTGAATAATGATACACACACATACACATAAGCTAGAAGCTTCTAGATGATTAGGTGATCACATTACTAACTAATTCTTAAGCTTGTAACTAACTTTGTGAAGCTATGTAACTAACTTAATTAATTCTGTGAAAGTTACTGTTTAATAACTAACTTTGTGAACTTAACTTGTTTCCTTTATTTTGTTCCCGTAGGGGTCAAAATCAAACCAAGGTCTTGAATTTTTTTTCTTAATTTTTTTTTTTAATAAAGTTATTTTAAAAATTATATAATTGTTAATAATATAATTGATACATTAATCTTTCTTGAGACGTATATAGTACTCTAGATATACCAAACTTTTCTAATAATTCTTTCTTTTAATATAAAAAGATTATTTTTTTTGCAAATAATATTAATTATTTTTTGCAAAAAATATATAATTCATTATTATTAAAAAATGAGGCCCTCAAATTTGGTGCTAAGGTGGTCACCTTTTTTGTAGTGAAGTAGCCTGCCATGCATTTATTTTGGTTTCTTGACAACCTAGTCAGTCTTAACTACTGTCCTTTTACTACTTCTAGGACTTGCTTTTCGAGGCATTTGACTTAGATTATCTAATGAAAGCTCTTGATAAATCATTAAGTATTGTGGTCAGTCAATGAGTTGTTTTGTTTTAGCATTGAGAAACATCATAACTTTCTTTGGATCAGGAAGTTCAAGCAATTCAAGATCTACATTGAAGTCTAATCCTTTTTAACACATGATTTTGAATATAATGAATCTCACGACGATTAAAAGGTAGTGGGTATTACTTTAAAAAATAAAGAAAATCGAAGACGTACGAATGATTTTCATGGTGACACAGGTGTGTTTGTGAATGAGAATTACCGGGCTACAATTTTAATGAAAATCATGGTAAAAAATGTCATGATATCATTTCTATAAATTTGACTGATGGGGATATGGAATGGTGAAGCACCCAACGGTGGTTATGGAGAATAAAAATTTAAACTTATGTTGATCTTTCTCTAGTTTGTAATCATTGGAAGATTCACGGATGTGCGGGTTATGAAATCATACAAGATTAAAGGATTGTGAATAAAATATTGACCATCAGTCCTCCCAATAAATATGTGATTTTTGCACAAAGACTCTCAATAAAATTAGTGGTCTAAAAGTGAAATATAATATATGTTTATAATTAATAAAAAATTAATGTTGCTTTTTGTGTTTTCATAATTGTTTTTTTTAGTGCAACAGTATATTTGCATAGTAATATTATTATTTATAATGGTAAGGATTGATTTAAGTTAATAAAACATTGACCATGAGTTTGTAATATACTGCTTTGAATGTTATTGTAAACATATTATTTATTATTATAAAAATTTGAGTAGTTTTATTTCAAGTTTTAAAATATTTTTATTGAATGATAATAGTTTTTTTTTTTATTATATTCAATATTATCAAGAAAAAAAAAACATAAAATTAACAATTAAAATTCTTAAGGCCTTAGAGATTTTGGGGGCCTAAAACAAAGGCTTTGCTAGTCTCACCCTTGAGCCACCCTGCCATTAGAATTTTTGATTGTCTAGTCCAAACGTTGTGTCTATGTAGTTGATACAAAGTCTGACCAATTCGACCAAAGATACAAAGTCTGGCTAATTCGACCAAGAACTTTAGAGGTCATTTGGTAGGAGCCTAAGAGGAACAAGGATAACTAATTCCTGAACTAATTTAGAAGAGGAGCTTATCCCATGTTTGGTTAGGACAAAATACATAAGATAACTCATTTCGAGTAATCCCGAGATTGTAGTATTTTTATATTCGTCCTTGAGGGTGAAATAGTTAATTTTGAAATAACTTATTTTCCAACCAAATGACCCCTTAGGGGTCGTTTGGTGTGAATATAAGTTATGCTGAGATTAATTATGATAGGATAAGTTATGATGTCATAAGTTATACTGAAAAGTTATCATTTTCACCCTAAACTATACCCAAAAAGTCGAAGACACACCTAAACTATTGAGACGATCTAATACAAACCAAACTACATAAAAGTGAATTTATTTACACTCCAAAAACTGATATGGCAACAAACTAAAAAGGAAAAGAAAATAGGCGCGTTTTTTATTTATTTATTTTTTAAAAATATAGCCACATGGTCTATTTTACCAAAAAAAAAAAAGAATTTAAAGAAGTTGTAAGGTAAAGTTCATCTTCTACAAAGCAAGAAAATCAATTTAAGCTCAATACTTGAAATTTTATTTCTTTATTGTTTGATAGATATTGTTAGAGAGTATTAGTTGTAGATCTTCTATGAAAATTGTTTATTCCTATTTGAATAAAATCAAAACAAAAAAGGAAAAAAAATCATAGTCTCCTCTCCTCCATTGATATCTTTCCTGTTCTTCTTTTTCTTTTTTGTTTGTCCCTTTTCTCTTCTTCATTTTTCTTGTCAATATCATTTTACTTCGTTAGATCTATTTTTCACTAGTTAAGTACTTATTCTTCACTATTTGATGGTGAAATTGGTGATTGATGAAAAAATTAGTAGTTGGTATGTTTTTATTTTTGATGATTGAAAATGATAATGTTGTAATTTTGATGATGAATGCAAAAATTTGTGGTGATTGTTGTTGTGAATTTCGATAATAAAAATGGTGTTAGTGTAATTTTTGAGGTGAATATCGAACTTTTGATCTCGATTTTTTGTGGGTCGTCTTAAAATTTTCTTGTAAAGATTTGAGTTTTTTTTAGCATTATTATAGTGAAAATGAGAGTTGTTAAGTAAATTTGTGTGTTTTTGATAGTGATGGAACAAAAAATAAATAATTTATTAACAAAAGGAGAAAAATAAATAAGAACAAGTTGTCTCCCATAAAAGATCTACAAATTTTTTCACAAGCTAAGAAATTTAGTAAAAACTTGTTGCAGTTTTTAATAGTAATAATATTTTGGTGTAACTTTGAATTTGGTGGTATTTTGTGAAAATATTTGTGATAGAGATGTGGGTGATGATAGCTTCAATGGTGGTTCTTCAATGGTGAATTGATGGTGTATAATGAAGAAGAAAGCAACAATAATGACATGAAATTTATTTATTGTAATTTTCACATATTATCTGACGTGATAGTGACATATTGATGATGTGTGGCGAGCGCAGAACATCTCCCATCATGAGAGTGGTTAAAAGTATTTACTTTTACATAGTTTAGGTATGTATTAAATCACTTCAATAGTTTAAGTATGTCGTCGACTTTTCGGGTATAATTTAGGGTTGAAATGATGACTTTTCCCGATTAGTTATACTGAGATTATTTTTTATTGAGTATTTAGTTTGTTCTATTTAAAGTAATATGCATGGTATAATTTTTAAGAATAAATTAATTGATTACAAAAATACCCTCCATCTTATTTAACTTTTTTTTTGTATAATTTACTTTCAAGCTTTAATTATTTATTTTTAAAAATAAAACTTTAATCTTATTTAGCTTATTTTTTTATGTGTGTGGATTTTCATGATTATATCGTGTGTATTTTAAAAATAAAAGTTTCATCTTATTTAGCTTTAATTTTTTTGCATGTGTCTTCCCATGATTATGCCCTTTTTGTTTAAAAAAAAATCTTACTACATTTTATTTAGCTTGAAATAAAAACTTCAAACTTAAGTTTGTTAAAGTAAAAGAGAATTTTTTATTTATGTCACTTCATTTAAACAAATATCACTCATTTAATATAGAATATTAAGATTCATTTTAATTGATATATACAACATCAATTTTCAAGTGATTAAAAAATTATTTAATTTAAAATATATAATTCAACAATGGAGTCAATATTTTTATTATTTTTAAAAGAAATCAAAATATATAAATAAGTATAATAATTATTCAAATAAATTTAACGTATAATATATTCATAAATAAAAAATCTATATATGTGTGAAATGAAATGAAAATATACATTGAACTAGAATAATACCTTGATCTATCATTTCTTTCCTTGAACTGAAATATATATATATGTGTGAAATGAAAATCATAGGATTTGAGGGTATTTTTATTATTTTATAATCTTATATCAAAGATCAATTATATTGGAATAGTAATACCACCATATGTGTGGATAACTTATCCCAGTTCCGAAATTATTTACTTTAATATCGCACACCAAACGATCCCTTGGAGTTTCTGATTGTCTAGTCCAAATGTTTTGTCTATGTAGTTGATACAAAGTCCGGCCAATTCGACCAAGAAAGAAGTCTTCTCCATATGGTTCTAGTGAATTCACATCGAACAAAAGTATGGTCTCTTGATTTCAAACCAGATTGACAGAAATCATTTAATTTTTAAAAATGAAATAACTCTTAACAACTTTGAATAATTGATATCATTCTATAATGTAAATGTAATGTTTCTTTTACCTATTAGAATAATTTCTCTATGAGTATTTTAATTTCTACTTATATTTTACAAGTTCATAAAAAAACAACTTATTGTCATGTATATCATCTCTCTCCGCCATTCATAATATTAAACTAAATATATTGTTGTCATTGTTATTGAAAAAAAAAAGAAAGATATTTGAAAAAAATCAAAAACAATTTTTTTTTTTTTTTTTAGAATTATACATTTTTCTAAATTTAAAAAGATTAAAAAACTTTACTGTAATACTCATCATAAAATCAAATTAATATTTGGAAGTGTAGAGGCATCTGAATGCACAATGCATTTGAAAAAGAATGCCTGTGCCAGAATCTCCAGCTCTTTATTTCATTATTATTGGCAAGGTACAGCGCTGATTACACTATGAACAAAGTGCATCAGAGACTCTAATTTATTGCCTTTTATTATAAAATTAAAATGGATACATATGTATCATTACATCATCAAATAAAATCAATTAAAGAAAAAATAAATAAACTTTTCCGTAATTCTTCATAGTGACAGAGGCATCAGAGAGTTGTATTTGAATCAACAAGCTTAATACATAAGCTTTCACAGTTTGATGGTATAATTTTTCATCATCACAGCCTCAAAAATACTACATTTAGTTATTTACAAACAATAATATACCAGTGTAATATTATAAATATTGTTAGGAAGTTAATGTGTACACAAACTTTATAAAAAAATTATTTTCGATAGATCTTAGACTCAAATACTAGCATTACAGACCAGTACGAAGTAAAGAAACGATTTATAAATTCACAAGCAGACGAAAAACAAGTTGAAACTCTAAATCGAAGGAATTATAGAAAAGATATACGGAGAAATATAGAAATAAATATCGACTTTGTGTAACTTGGGAGGCTACATTTGATAATGAAGGGAGAAAATTGCGTAGATGAATATATATAGAGAGAGTTAAGGCGGCTGGGAAACTCAGCTAAACCCTAAACTGCATCTTATTGAAAGTACCAGAATGCCCCGGACGAGTTAAGAGTAGGAAAGGACGAAAATTGCCTTGGACAGATGGAAAAAAATTTAGGAGTTTTTGACCAACATCATCCTTATTGTTTTACCCAAATTTTAACTTGAAACATCCTTTTAAGTTCTAAAAACTTATCCAAAATCATAGCTCTGTTATGTTTTTCATCCATTTCTAACGAAAGTTTATTTATTCACGTGACTTTTTTACTCTTCTTTCCATGTAAGTTCCTCCTTCTCCATAAGAACACTAAAAACTTACTTTGTATGATCCTTCTCCAAGAAAATAATGGTCCATCGTTTTCTCTACCCAATTATATCTTCCTATCTCTTTTACATGTGGAAAGCTACAGTAAAAAAGTAACATTCCAGTAATTGCTAGAGATTTGTACAAAATGCCAAAGAATTACTGATCAAGAGGTGAGAGGATTACCCAATTTTATATAAGTAAACTACCAGTTCATTCTCCAATCAGTCCCCTTCAGGCCCAGGCCCAATTGACACTGGTGCGTGGATCGGGAGCCTAAAATGGGGATGGACCTGGCTCTAATATTTAGCCAGTTTGAAAAATCAAAAAATAATTTTTCATTTTATGTTAATTTTACCTTTGCTATTAAATTCATTGAATTTTTCAAAGCATCAACTTTATTATATTCAAATTATGATACAGTAAAATCGAATCTATTATTTATTGTTTGTTAAAGTATTGACCAATTCAATAGTCGATAGGTAAAGATTTAGAGAGAAGTATCTATTACCCCTGAACTCATCGAGTTTTATTTATGGTACACCTGAACTTTGACTTGTCCTAAGTACCCCCAAACTTCTTGTTTTAGTAAGTCGTGTGACCTTTTTTTGTTGATGTGGCAAAATGTTTGTAGTCACACTCCATCACACGCGTGATGGAGTATTTTTTGGGTCAAATCAGCATTTATCATGATTAAAAAATGAAAAAAAATCATTTTTCTTTAATTTTTTTACAAAATTTAATTACCTCTCTCCCTATTTATTATCCCTCTTCCTCCATTACTTTCAATCTAAAAAATATATCATCCATTTATTAATTTTGTAAAACTTCAGTTTATTAATTAGTTTATGAAATAAAAATTTCATCCGTTTATTAATTTTGTAAAAATTCCGTTTATTAATCTAAAAAAAAATTTCATTTGTTTATTAATCCAATCTAAAACTTCAATTTCCATTCCTATGAAACTCTTTCAATTTTGTAATCTTAATTATACATATCAACACATCAACACTTTTTTTCACGTGTACGCGCGTGGTGTACACGCACTGGACAGTCAGCAAAAAAAGGCCTCGCGACTTACTAAAACAACAAGTTCGGGGGTACTTAGAACAATCAAAGTTTAGATGTACCATGAATAAAATTCGACGAGTTCAGGGTAATGCTCACTTCTCTCTTACGGAGGGAGTAGTCATGAGATAAACAATCTGCCGAAGGCAAGATATGAGCAGTAGTGCAAAATGAATAAAATAATGTACTCACTTTATTTCATTTTACTTGACCTCTATATTAAAATAATTATTTCAATTAATTATATCATGATTTTATTATACGACAAAATATCACAAGAAATAAAGCTACACACAAGACAAACTTCACTCGAGAAGACAATTTTAATTTTTATGGTCCTTTGGAGGCGGGAGAACGACACTCTCCAAATAAAAAAAGACAAAAGCTTGTGTCTTATAAAACTCTTCTTAGAATTAGATATGGAAGAAGAAAGAAATGTGTCACGTGAATAAACAATCTTCCGTTAGGAATAGATAGGAAACATAACAGAAGGATGTTTTTGGTCAAGTTTTTAAAACTTAAAAGGGTGTTTTAAGTTAAGTGACACATAATAAGGATGAAGTTAAAGTTTGGATGAAAAAATAAGGATGATTTTGGTAAAAAAAAAAAAATGTAGAATTTTAAAATTAAGTTGTTTCTAATTACACTAAGTAGAATGACACTTAAAATGGGACGGAGAAAGTATGTTTTTTTTGGCGAACTAAATTTGATAGATGCGAAGTAGTGTTCATACCACGCCGACGTCAATGAAGAATGCGACAGAGTCTTGGAGTAACCTGTGAGAGTTGTAGATCTTCTATGTGTTTTTGGGCAAAATTAGCAAACAGTCTCCACAGTTTTGCAGCTAATGAGGTTAGAGATAGGTGAAATTGTTTCTTGTGTGACCGATAGCTTACAAGTCATGCTAATGCTTGCATTAGGAAGGTCGTCAACATCACACGTACTCTTTGGGCTTGTATTAAGGTAGAATGTCTATGTCACACCCTTGGGTGGATCCGCGGTTATGCAGGATGCTTTATATACCGAGATGGCATTAGCCATTAGTTACTTGAAATTCGAACATCTCATGATAAAATGTTCACATGGTTGTTTAATGGCCTTGAAGGAGGTGTGTAAGTTTATGGTTAATCCACTCATTACCTCCACAGACTGGGGAACGCATGAAGGATGAAAGACTGTTTACATGGTCAATGATGGAACTAGTTACTAGCTCTATTGGGGCCAGAGTTGTGCTACATCAGAGTTCTTTTGCATTTCAAAGATGAGGAGTGGTCTTTGCACCTTACCTTGATGATATAATCTCATGGACTACCAGGTGATTATGACTATTTTTCTCAAGCAAATTAATACCTTTATATAACAGCTCGTAGCAAATTACATAGGGTATCAACTTGGAATGTTCTTAACTTAGTGGAGACGAGTTGAGGTGTCTAGACGTGCTTACTCAAAGTTGGAGTTTTGACTTGCCAACCGAGGCCTAGTTTGAGTGTTTGTTTACATATTATGCCTAATTTGGATATTTTTTCTACAGCAAGAATCTTGTTACAATGGCTTCTTGTGAAGTTGTCCATCTTCCTCTGAATTTTACACTTGTTTCCCTCAGATCACTAAGAAGGAAGAATGAATAGTAATGTACTAATGTTATAATGTGATGTTTGATATGTATTTTTCAAGATTGTCATTAGTAAAATGTGTTTCAAACCCCTAAAACAGGTAGTTGACCTCTTGGACTTGTTTGTTCATAATCAAAATCATAAGTAACTACACAAGAAAATCAACATCTTGGAGCTCTACAGGTAGTGCAACACATCCATCCTTAATAGCCATTAAGTCACTTGAGTTCCCTTCCAAATAAGCTTCCAAGAAAGCAACCACTATTCCTCCAACAAACCTCCTCATAGGCTCTCTACACTTACCATTCTTGCACAAACAATAAGTCGCCTTACCTCTAACCCCTTTAGTTTCATCATCTAGCATATCAACATGTCCATAATCCTTTGCTACAAAGTAACACGCCGGCCTGCAACATTCGTTATAGAAATCACGATGATTAACTCCCTTCGGGGCACAAGCAGGAAACAGAGGATTCTTCTTTACTTCTCCTAGACCCGAGCCTATTACCAAAACCGCCATATCTAGATTGAAGGACCGAGGAATGTAGGTGAGGACGGGTGGAGGAGTCTGGTTTCCTTTGTCCATTCCATCAACAGGATCAATGCCTATTAGTGCTGAGAATTTCAGTTTGGTTGAAACATTAGCAACTTTGCCAAGAACTAGAGCAAATGCAGCTTTTCCCCCACGGCTATGGCCAGCTAGCGCGAGCTTTTTCAAGTTTGGCTCAACTTGAGATGGAAGAAAATTGTGTAATCCTTCAGCTAACCAGTTCGTGATTTCAGCAATGGATTTTATTTCCTTGGTTGTATCTGCTCCTTCCAGCGAATACAACTTGTAATGTATGCAAAATGAATATCGAAGTGAGAGCCAAGAATCAGAATCATATGCATATTATAAACAAGTTTAACTTGTATGCATCGATAAAAAGCTTTTACGCTATTAAAACGCCAAAAAAGTAACTACAAGTAATTGTCCACAATAAGTGGAACTAGTTAGCTAGAAAATAAGACAGACAACCTGTTACAATAGGTTAAATAACACAATGATATAAGTTAAATCCATTATAAACAACCTTTTGAAACAAATCCCTTGTAATTACTACATATTTATTCGAGAGAAATATGGTCATGATTGTCAAGTTTGAGTTGTGACTATAAAAGAAGTAACGGATACTGCTTAAGTAGTTATCACTTTAAGATTGTTATCTATAATCATTAGCCATTAGCTTATCATCTTTCCACATCAAATTAATGTCTCATATTTAAAAGTTCCCATTCTATCCCAAGGGGTGTGATTTAGGGGTCGATGAAGTGGTTTGGTTGAGAAAAATCTCATATTCAAATTCTAGATGATTCTAGAACTCCAGGTACTTTCTTTCCATCTGTCTAGACTTGGTGGACAAAGCTACTCGGTACCCTATGGAATTACTCTAGGTGCGCGCAGATTAACTCTACGGTTATCCAAAAAAAAAGAAAAAATCCCTAATAATTCAGAATTCTAATTCTTGACAACTTAAAAAGGAGAAAAAATGACAAACCTGAGGAGCCACAACAATGAAGCCATGAGAAGAGATATGTTGCATAAGCTGAGAGTAAAAGGAATTGTAAAGAAGATAGCCATGAAGGAATAAAACTACTGGAAAGTTTCCTGCTTCTGATGGGGTTGCAATCAAGAGTGGCTTTGGAGGAAGAGGAAGAGAAGAATTATAGGTGCGTGATTGTGACTCAATATTCAATAGCTTAGTTGAATAGTTTCCAATATCAAAAATAGCTGTAGAAGTAGTAGAAGTAGTAGAGAAGGAGGAAGAACAAGTTATCACCATGGATGAGTTTGTTGTAACTTGCAATTATTTTTTTTTGGTATGTGTGTGTTTCTTTATGTATGTGTGTATTCTTGAATCTACAACTTAGTTTGTTCTTTTCTCTTGGGGATAAAGTGGACTCTTGTGGCCATTGTTTTGCCCCAACGTTAGTGTGTTCCCACAGCTTTGACTTTTGAACTTCTGGGAACTAAAATTTTCTAGATATTTGTAGCTTTTTTTGTCTGTAGGGAAATAGGTAGAAATAGTGTTTATCGGTCATTTCTTCATCTCGACTTAAAAAATAATTACTGTCTTGAGTTACAAGTTTCATAGTTGCAATTCAATCAAATCATCAATAAGTCTCTCGAAGTTTTAAGTATAAAATTTGAATTTTGTTGCAGTATAGCAATTTCCGAATTTCACCTTCACCTGACCATCAATTAATTAGTTGTCGACTTACCAAGCACTTGCTCAATGCCACTTGACTAGCAAAAGTTGATCTTTGCTCAGGAGTCAGGACTGCAAAGCCATCAATTGAATGGACTATTTAGTTGGGCCCTTCCAGCTTAGCTAGTCTCAATGTATTTGGGCCTAATGCACCTTACTAATGGCATGGTACTATTAAATTGGGCTAAAATTTGGAGCGATTGGCATGTATATATAAGTTTATCCCCATTGCTCTTTATCCTTATTCTTAGCTAATTACAAATAATTCCTTATTCTATAATTTTAGGACATATAATTAGCATTCAAATACATAATTTTGAAGTTAGATACATAATTTGAACTTAAGAATGTAATAGTTAACTACTCTATTCTTGCTCGGATACATAACTTTGATTACTGAGATACATCAATTTCTGAAACTATTTGATCGAGATACATAATACACTAATTAGACCAAACGGAGATACAAAATTAAAATTATTTATCCGAAAATTTATGGGTAGCTATTTTTAAAAAAAGGTATTTAGGTAATTAATAAAAAAAAATAAAAATTTTATGTAGTTTAGTAAAAATAAATTATGATGTTATATAGTTTTTCAATAACTATTGGCAAAATTTTAGCCAAAGATTAAGCTTAATGTTATTAAAGTTAAAATTAATGACCGCAAATAATCAATCTTGATTTATTTCAAGATGGACGAAAAAATTGGAGAAGCTCCATTATTGAACTAGGATCAGGAAAATTTTAGTGTTTTTTTTTAAGTGGGTGTGATTGTTATTCATTGAAAACACCTAGACTTGATTGTATACAAGGGAAGATTGGAAATGACTTGGAGTAAAAAAAATCATAGCTCAAATGGAGCTACCAAACCTCATAGGCCATAGCAACAATAGTTATCAGAAATATAGTGTATATCAGGATATATGACCAAAAGAATGGATCGAAAAAGGGATAAATAGACCCTTGAATTATGAAAAATGGTACGTATATATCCTTCGTTGTACTTTAGATACACATATGCTCCTGCCGTCAATGAAATGGTATGTATATGCCCCTCACACTAACGACAGATGCATATGTGTACCCAAAGTATGACAAAAGGTATATGTGTATCATTTATCATAGTTTGGAGATATATTTGTCTCTTTTCTTTTATAATTTTTTTTATCCCAAATAATTAACACAAATTCACTATCTGACCAAATAAACCCATCGAACCGGATTTCAAACCAACTCAACCTGACCTTTATTTTTTGTTTCAAATCTGATACTCTCTTTATTTTTCTCTTAAATGTGAATCCCAATTAAATTGTAGTGATTGGTCGTCGCTGCTTGTTGATGTTCGTTGGCTTGAGGGCGTGAGATTAGGCAGAGATGGCCAGAACTAAAGGTGCGACAATGATTTACCGGTGGAGTATTTTCAGTTCAACGAAGATGATGGCTATGGTGTTACCGGTGGTGGATAGTATTTTTCCGACAGTATTTTGTTGGAAATTGAAACGATAGAAGTTCAATCTATTTGGTGTTGTTTTCGGGTGTTATGGGTTAATGATTTTTTTTTTTTTTTAAAAAAAGTTGGTAGTAGTGAGTGTTATTGTACTGGGTTTGTATACCAATATAGGGGTGGGGAAATGATATGTTAGATAGGCATATCTTGAATTTTAATTGGAATTGGATCGGGTAGGGGGTTTGGGTTAATTATTTGAAATAAAAAAATAAAATAAAAAAGGACAAATATACCCCGAACTATGATAAATGACACATATATATCCCGTCATACTTTGGCTACACAATTAAAGAGTAGAGTTTCATTTTGAGATCAAGTAATGAAAAAAAGACTATCAAAACCCTAGTACACGGTAATGGGTATTACTTCAAAAAATAATCTCTTCATCATCTAACATACATCATCTTGAGAATGAGCACATTAATGAGAATAATCTGGTGAATGATCAAGACATCGTTGAGAATAATTAGGGCAATCAGGACATTACGGAGGATATTCATAATTAGGAGGATAATCAGGATGATGGAATAACCATGATGATGCTCAGGACTTTAAAGATAATAATGACATAAATGAGGATAATCGAGAGAATGATCAAGACGTTGCCCTGAATAATCAGCGCATTCTTGAGGGCAATGTGTGATTTTCAGAACACATTACCATACAGTAAATTGGATGTGTTTGTGAATGGGAAGTTTAACTGGGCTACATATATTTCTGATAATTTTAATGATATCATTTCTATAAATTAGACTGATGGAAAATATGAAAGGATAGAGTAACTGGCAAAATTTAAACTTATGTTGATCTTTGTAGAGTATGAGGTTAAAAATTTGTAGAATAATGCATAATTTGTAATCACTGGAATGCTCACACGGACGTACAGGTTACGAAAGAGTATGAAATTAAAAAATTATGGAATTAAATGTTTGACGTCTAAAGTCAAATTTTAACTTTAACATCTTAAAAATATACATATATATATAATAAATAAAAAAATAATGTTGCTACTATTATTATTTACTAGTTTAGGGCACGCGCGTTGCACTTGTATCAAGCATTTTCGATTAGAATCGAAATAAAATTAAATTAACACAAATCCAATATTTTTGCTATTTTATAGATTTTGTTTTATTGTTTCTTGATAAATTGTTATGTCAAAGTAATCTGAAAAGACGTTTAAGACAATTTAGTGTTTTGAACGAATCATAATGCATTTTCAGTCAGAATTGGAACAAACCCAAATTGATCGAATTCTACTTTTCGTTTGATGTTTTATTTTTTCTTGAGAAATTGTTATCTAAATTCAACTTCAAAACACATTTAAGATAAAAATAGTATTTTGAATGGATCAGTCGTCTGTACATCGATCTAACAACACAATAGGTTTAACAATATTCACATGAATTGTGTTAATTCAATGGGAATACACTGGTATGTTGTAGTTGTATCATACATAGAGTGCATAAGGCTCCCGTCATACATGTTGATTCCAATGATTTCTTTATATTCTGTTCATGCCAACTTACTGAAATGGAATCGTCTTAATCAGTAAACTGTCAATTATCGTATGCTATTTAGTTCCTTCAGTGTATACTTTGTGCTTCTTCAATTGTAAGATTCATTTAGTTTATGTCAAAAATTTTTATACTATGCCTTACTTAATAAAAGAATTCTTAGCTACCCATCAAGATGTAATAACTCAGAAAGTTATTATGTCCTGCATGAAGAGCTTGACCTATATTAAAAGGTTGTGATAAGAACTTCTGCGTGATAAGCTTGACCTATAATATGCTACAACTCTTAACTATCACATCTCACCAGATGTTGATCTTTACATTTTACTAATTTAGTGAATTAAATCAATTTTTCGTTTGAAATACACAAATATAGAAGCAACTATTATCCCACAATGACTACTTGGTGTCCTTATGGTTGGATCATCCTTCAAAACTTATAGAATAGAAAAAAATATAAGAACATGGACTGAAATTGAGAAAATCATATATCTGATTAAGTCTAGCAGCAATTTTTGATTGAGTCAATGTCTCTTCTTCGATTCTTACATATGCAAGTAAGGCGAACAATTTTACTGCAACTTCAACAAACAAATTAAGGTAAGACTTTAAAAATTTTAATGAGTATAGATTTTGTAGGATCATCATACCCAATGCATGTACCTGTTAATATAAATTTTAATGAGTGTAAATTTTGTAGGATCTTCATACCAAATGCATGTACCTGTTATTATACTTGTCTATTAACTATCTGATTGGTGCAGTTCAAGAAAACTTTCGCCTTGGTATGCCTGGAATATTCTGCGGTCACTACAAAATCATGGAAACTAAGGGAATTGAAACTATGGCAACTTGAAGATGGACAATTCAGTAGGTTGATCGAACATTCCATCACGTAATTTGAAGAACTGGTTAGATGTAATAGAGAGAGTTGGTGCAGTTATGATAACCTTCCAACAGGTGAGAACTACTGACTAATTCAAAAGCTAATGATGACACTTGACAATGATTATTTAGGTATCCTTATGAATGATATTAATACAATATAATTTACTCTTAAATGAGTTTTACTCAACTGAAAAGTTTGAAAGGTTTTATCGACTAAACGATTCAATAATAATTTAAATAATGTCTTTCACATTATCTTCGGCTAGTTGTGACATTAAAGAAAAAAGAATAAATAAATTAAATTTTAAGCATATAAAAACATTAAGAGTGTTTCTGTTGGATGCCTTACCAAAAGTAATTTGACTAATTATTGATCTTGGCGAGTGCGATTTCAGTGAATTTTTTCAATTATATTTTTCTTCTTTCTCATCCTCGTCCTCTTCCTTCTCTTTCTCTTCCTTCTCCTTCTTTCCTCCTCCTCTTCCTCTTCCTCCTCCTCCTCCTCCTCCTACTACTACTAGAATTATACAATTTTTTAAAATTAAAAAGATTACAAAACTTTACTGTAATATTCATTATAAAATGGCGAAATGGTCTGACAGATCTTTGTACTTGTCCTGATTTGTAAAGTGAACACATTTACTTAGATTTTTGTCATCTGAACCCCTCAACTCAATAAATCTCAATATTTTAAATCCTTTTGATGCATATGTGGAATTAAAGTGCTGAGGTGGATAATGCATGATTGCACGCATTTTTTTGGGCACATGATTAAAAAAATATTTATAATATTTTAAAAAATAATAATAATAAATTAAAAAAAATATAAAATCCCCCTCCCCCAACCCCATCCAGCACTCCACCCCCTCTCCCCTCCCCCACCCCATCCAGCACCCTCCCCGTCCTCCCCCACTCGTCCCCCACCCCGCCCCCACCCCATCCGTCCACCGCCATCCCTAACCCCATCTAGCACCCTCCCCGTACCCCACCATACCCCTACCCCATCCACCACCGTCCCTCTCACCTTCGTCCCCCACCCTCTCTCCGCCCTCCACCCTTCCTTACGCAACATAACCACCACCACACTAGAACCTCCCCCTCCCTCGTCCCCGTTTACAATGTATGTGTTTCTTTATGTATGTGTGTCTTCTGGAATCTATAACTTAGTTTGTTCTTTTCTTGTTAGTTAGCTTTGGATAAAGTGGACTATTGTGGCCATTATTTTGTCCCCACCTTAGTGTGTTCCGTAGAATTTTTTGAGTTGTGGCTTTTTAACTTGTGGGAACTCAATTTTTTTAGATATTTATAGTTTTTTTGTC
>NC_061113.1:20953005-20981727 GCF_002878395.1 Capsicum annuum | reverse complement strand
GCTGGGGTGGGGGAGTGATGAAATGCTGGTGTAGTGGTGGTTGTGTTACTTGGGTAAGGGTGAAAGACGGGGTGGGGGAATGAGGAGAGGGTGGAAGATGAGAAGAGGGTGCTGGATGGGGGACAGGAACGGTGGTGGACTGGGCGGTGGGGTGGACAGGGTTGGGGGAGGGTTTTTTTTTTTAAAATATATGTTTTAGCTTTTAAAAATATTTTTAAATATAAAAAACTAAAAAAATATTGAATTTTTTTAAAATATTATTTTTAAATTTTTTAAAAATATTTTTAAATTTAAAAAACTGAAAAAAATTGGGTGGGGTGGTGGGGCTGGGACAGGGCTGGGGTGGGGTGGGGGAGTGGCTAGACTGGGAAGGGGATGGGGGGTTTATTTTTTATTTTAAAAGTTATTATTTTTTAATTTTTTTAAATATTTTTAAATTAAAAAACTGAAAAAAATCTAATCCTTTTTTTTAAAAAGTATTTTAATATAAATTGGCAAAAAATTAATCCCCACTCACACCCCAGGCGATTGTAATTACTCTCCTCGTCCTAGTCAACATTTTAATGCCACATAGGTAAAGTCAACGGTCAAAAGGTTTAAAATATAGTTTTTTTAGTGGGTTTAGGGGTTCAGATGATAAACACGTAAGTAGAAGTGTCCAACTTACAAAACCGACATGGTATAGGGGTCTAGAAGGTCATTTTGCCTAACATAAATCTCAACCCTATTTAAACTTATTTACATTCTCTCTCATCTTCTTAATTAATTTTTCTCTCTCTCGATTCTTATACATAACTCAGTCGTCATATACATAAGACAATATGTATATAAAAATCTAATTTTGACGTTTTAATAAAAAAATGGACTTTTTCTTCTATTTAGGACGCAATTAACGCTACTACACTAAAAGTGGATTACTGCATCCCTTAATTTCTATAACAGCTATACTATTTCAAATTTTAAAACAACAATACATAGAAAGAAAATCAACCAAAAAATAAAAATCACAAACAATCTAATCACCGATTAATGATCTCTTACAATCTGATTTATTTTTATTCAAGAAGATGAATACTGCAATTTTTTAGGCACTTTGATGAATGAAAATTCAAAACAAAATATGTAAAGTAAAAAAGTAAAGAAATTATTGTCGCAGAATCGATAACTTATTTGAGGTTGATTTCGTCAATTGCTGTTGAATTAGACATTGTCGAATCTCAAAAATCAATTGATGTATGCTATGTTGTTGACAATAATGAATGAACTATTCATATTCGGAATGATAATGGTGTTAAGTTGTATGTCGAGTTGAAGAAATCTCTTTCAAGATTCATAATGTATCCGTTATGTATAACAATGAATGATAAATGTGCAGAGGACATTCATTTTGATAGAGAAACTGGAGTTGTGGTTTGTATGGAAGGGGTGAAAACAAATGTGTTGCCTCACACTATTGTTGAGACACAAAATTAATATTAATTATACGTGTTGGAGTTTGAAGTTGAAAATTTGATCTGTGATAGTAAGAGTATTGATATTAAGGTGAAACAGATGTATAAGGATAAATCGACGCTTATTTCAGTGATGTCTGAATGCGTGGTGTCACATGATTTTAATTGCAGAGCAAAACATTCAGATAAAAAGAGGTATTTTTTTAGTTTTGTTACGATATATGTTTACTAAATTCTTCCGTGTTAATCGTTCAACTTTAACATAACAGTTGACAACTGTATATATGAATTGATATATGAATACACTAACAATATAATGTTGCGTGAATTTTATCTTGATGTTACAATTGCGTTATGAATAGTGTTGTAATTTTGAACACATAATTTGTCTGTTTATTTGTCTTAAAATAGGCTCAAGCAAAATGTTGTGATGAATGTTAACAAACCGTTTATGTTATATACATAACAATGTTATGTATGTTATATGCAATATACATAGCTATGTTACGTATATATATTAAACTGTTATGTAGATAAGCATTTTTTTTAAAATTAATGTATATGTACTAATTCGTTATGTATATGTACTAAAAAAAAATTAAAAATTGTATCTGTAATATACATATGTACTAATCTGTTACACAATTTTTATTTTTTGTATATACATTTCATACTATGTATTTGAACATACATATTAATTGAACCAACATATATATTCAACATACATATCAAATCGGTAGTGCTTGTTAAAATACATATAAATTGATGCTAATACGTTAATGTATGATTAGAAGGAATGTAAGTGAAGGTACAAATACATTTCAGATAAGATAAATATACATAACTGTTTAAAAAAATATCTAACCAACTTTACGAAATAGTTCAAGTTTTTTAGATATACTAATCATATTACATTTGTGTTTTTCAACTATGTCCTTCGATGTTACAACGAGGATTGTAAATGAACTTTGGAAGCATCTACTTACAAGAAAATTGATGTTTTTATTATTCATAGATTTAATCCAGAACATACGTGCCGATTGAGTGATAGGGTGCTGAAAACTATTTTGGCGACTACTACTTTTATAAGTGAATTCACAGCCCCTAAATTAGTTAATCATAAGAGAAAGCACATGCCTGGGACATCATTGAAGAAATAAAAACTATATATGATTTTGATATAAATTATATGAAGGCATGGTGTGCAAAGGAGCGTGTCATAGCGATGCTTAAGGGTGGACAAACTGATGAATATCAACAGAGGTTGAGATTCATTTATATATTAAATAATATGTATTTTAATTCACACATTATAATGCACAAGTCATGAAATAATCAGTACATGTATCTGCTTATATCCTTGCATCCAATGATAAGAGGTTTTGAGTTTTGCACCGTTGTAGTTGTTGACGGTGCACATTTAAGTGGATCATATAAAGAAATTTTTCTCTCGGAAAGTACACTGAATGGTGCAGGTTAGTGTATTTATCGTTATTTTGAATATGTAATATTATCTGTATAATAGTAGCAAATGAAATCATATATGCAGATTTGTATTTGAACATTGAAAAAACATATTTGAGTATTTTACACACTTTGTAAGTCATATAAAAAGCATATTAGTTTATGCAATGGTCAAGCACATTGTCAGATCAAATGAGTATTGATAACATAAATCATTTTAATAAGATAATTTATGCTTAACAATATAAATTACCTTTTTTTGTTAGGTAACTGCATATTTATAACACACCATACTTTTGTATATAAAAAAAATCTTTATGTGGACGTTTATTAATATCGTTTATACATATTATAGGATGTATATTGCCACTTGCTTATGGAGTTGTGGATACTGAGAATGACAACTCATGAACGTGATTTTTCAATCAGTTTAGAACTGCTTTCGGAGAATGTAACAACATGTGTGTTGTATCTAAGAGGAACGAGAGTGTATTTGACATCTTTAAAAAAATATTTGCAGTTACTTTCGTAAGAGCAAAGTCAATCTTAGCAATCTGTATTATTTCAATGGCAAATTCTTATAGAAAAGATGATTTTGATTATATTATGACAAGGGTTAAAAAGGTTGACTCTAGAGTGAAAAAATACCTACATGAAGCTAGTTATGAAAAGTAAAGTAGATCTCATTCACCGATAAACAGAGGTTAGATGATGACTTCGAATATCGCTGAGTTTATTAATGGGTGTTTGGTGGAGGCCTAGAAATAATCTATATTAGGTTTCTTATAGGAGGCGAGAATTTTATTTGATTCTTGAAATTATTAAAACAATGAAATAGCTTTATATACAAACAGGATTTTAGGTCGGAGGTTTAAAGAAATTTTAACTCTCAATGGTGTGAATGCTACTAGAATGACGGTATGTTTAAATATTTTAAATTTTTCATTCAGAATATACTTGTAGCATTTTATTAAATTTGTATTATCTTATGATTTTGTATTTCATGCTATTTTCAAATGTTAGTCTGTTTGAATCTTTTTTTTTTCATGTGAAGACTTTCTTGAGTTATATTTACTCAGTTTATGAATCTGAAAGTGAATCGTGCAATTATGGAAGGTTTCAAATAGACTAGATATCTTGTCCTCACGCTATTGTCATCTTAAAGAAAAAATATGTTAAAAAATTTGGGCCTTACTGCTCAGATTACTACAAATCAAGTGATTTGGTGAAGACTTATGAACTTCTAATTATTCCAATACCAGATAAGAAGGACTGAAATGTTCCTAAAAGTGTAGAAGAGGAAGAAGTGTTGTCATCGATATATAAAAGACAATCGGGAAGACCTAAGACAGGAAGAAAAAAAATCAAATGAAACGTTGTCATCAAGCATAAATTATTGTGGACGATGCTGTCATGAGGGCCACAATAGGCATTCTTGTAACTTTTTTTCAAAGGAGAAATGACTTATAATGAACTCCACTTATGATGATTAATCACTCGGTTATCATTTATGTAATATTTTTTGAACAATGTTAGTTGCTTGTTGCTGCGACGATATGAATATCAATTTTCTTTACTTAATTATTTTTGTTTGATGTATTTTGATTTTTGTTTTGAAGCGTATGCGACTGTTGCGTTATTAAGTTATCCATTATTTAACATATGTATCGTACCACATACATATATATCACTTTATGTATTTCTTTTAATATCGTTATTATGTGTTGTAATATTTCATTTACAAAGTAAATTATCAGGAGGACATATAATGATTTGTGTAGTTATGTATATGTTGGTAATTAAAATTTTTTCTTCATGTTATTAACTTTTTGTGGAGTATCAATATCATGTAACTCTACAAATATGTTAATCACAATAATTTATAATTAAATATGTATTTGAAAAAAAAGGTCATTAACTAATAATTTATTAACTATTATGTGATAATATAAATACTAGTTATGTATATGAAAAGTTGGTTATGTAATTGGTTATATTGTGTTTGAATGTAATTTGTTATGTATTTGAACAGATATTTATATGTATGTATATACATATCTCTTATGTATATTATCTGTCATATACAAAACTATGTTATATATTCATACTAATTTGACAAATTTATTGACAAGTTTATATATGTTAGTTATATAGCTATGTTATCTATATATACTAACATTGTTATCAATATACACTAATTTATTTTAAATTTTTATCTGTAATATAAATATATACTAATCCATTATGTATTTGAACAGGTGTGTGATGTATATGGACATATCTGTTATGTGTATAAATTGTCATATACAAAGTTTTATTATTTATATATACTAATTTGATAGGTATATTATACTAATTTGTTATATTATATGTTATGTGATATACATAACAGTATTAGATACATAGCTATTTTATATGCTAGAAATGTAGTTATAGTATATGTTATCTACATAGCGATGTTTAATATGTGTATATTGTATGGCATATAAATAGCATTGTTATACATATGTTGAATACATAACATTTTGTTTATACAATCTGAATTACATTATTAAGTAAATTAAAGATTTTTTTTATAAGCACACTAATTATGTATATGAAATCCTTATACATATGAAGTACCAACACAACTTCAAAATGTATAAAGTTATACATATTATTTTAATATAAAAAATAAATTAATTCAAATAAGTTACACACAATGGATGTTGACATATAATATAAATGTGTAATTCCTTATCATTATTTAAAATGATAAAACATCTAAATAGAAGTGATGTCTTTATTAACAAACATAAATATGTTCACCATACGTCAAAAAAAGAACTAGTCTTTTCAACACAGTACTGTTACCCTCATGCTAAACGACCACTATACTGTCACCTCTATTCTAGACTAAAAATGTATATTCGTCTATAGGAGATACAAAATTTGTCCTGAGACTTGAAGAATCGTCATTATCGCTTTTCTATCTTTTTTTGGTCTAAGTTACACTGTAATTTCATAACATGGTGGCCTATCTCAATCTCTGCATTTGTTCATCAAAATCGAAATGAAGTGCAGATATGCTTGCACTCAAAAACTCTGCATAACTGAGCACAAAGACACCACAGTCGCTACAAAATAATAAACACATGAATTAAATCAATCTTCACATATATAACTAATTATATAAAATAGATGAGGTTCGACTTACAGACTATCGCTCGATTGTTGTGCAATCTTATTCATGTACACAATGTCAAAAGGATGTTGATTTGGCCAATCAGTATGTGTTGTCTGTTTCAGAAATTCACTGTCGGTCAAGTATGTCAGCGACATAACAAACAATTTGTGAATCTCAGATGATAATTTTCTGCGTCTTGAACTTGACAATAAGCCATATACCCGTATGCATCTTTCTTTTAATGCAACAACAATCAATACCTAATGAAACTCTCCACCACAATTCATTGATATGTACGCCTCATTCACTATATGTCACGGCCAATCAGCAGGGATATTAAATTCTTTGATGATGTTTGTAATGGATTCTCCATATCTAGCAACAATAAATGATTGACGACAGTTTTACTGCATGAAAATAATCGTTGGAGCAACATCTGAATAGTACCTTCTATATATTTGTTCAATATAGTTTTTAAAAAAATAATTTGCAGTAATGTATTTGTACTGATGATCTGGTTGTTGCTTCGACTTTTTAAGAAGGTGGTAAATTATTGCTTTGAATATTTGCGAAGATGATAAAAGATAACATTAATATGATGTACATTTCAAATAAATAATAACATTTAATTTGGACATTCTTCAACATAACATAGTCAATTAAAAGCAAAGTTCATCATGTAAAATGTCATATTTATATATTTTAATTTATCAATATAAAACTGGTACATTCAAATCTTTTTAACTGACCAACTTATCAGCACAACTCAATGAAGCCTCATTTAGCAGAATCCCAAATCATAAAATTTAACAAAATCAACACTATTTAAATATTTAAGTTATTTTTAATTAAATTTATTCATACATAAGATGTTACATTTGAAATATAGCCTATTAACATACATGTAACACTGTTATAAAATTTAGATGAAGATGTTATGAATAATATGAATATATCTTGACAATATATTAGAATAACATACGACAATGTAAATATAAAGATTTATGATGTATATGAAAATATATAGAACGCTTTAGTAATGTATAAGACTACTTGTACCTAAAACATATTAATGTATATGATAATATATACATAACTGAGCTATGTATATATCAACAATATATATCATATACATACGAAAGACAAAATACAGTACAGATAGTAAGCTCAACAAGACAGATAGTAAGCCCCCTTACCTTTTCGGAATATGAAAAATCAAGTTCAACATTGAAATGACTATATTGTTTATAGCTCAAAACAACTCACTCGTTGAATTTGTAGTCCTATTACAATATTAATCAACTAAAAAATTTAAGTAATATAATATCCATTTCTATTTGGGATAATATTCACGAAAATACCTGAAGTTTGACCGGATTACCAGTTGAGCACACTGAGCTTTGCGGGGGTCCTATTACCCCCCAGATTTTTTTTTTCATATTTTAATGGCATATATCTGCCACTTGGCACACTGCGTGTTATTCACGTGCATTAAGCGCGTGAACAGTGTTAAAAACGTTTTAAAACTCTTTTTTTTTGCCAAACAACCCCTTAATTTTATAATTATTTAAAGTTTTATATTTTTATTTATTTTTTCATTCTTCTTTCTTCTTAATGTAACTCGAAAAATCATGGAAAAAAAATTCATGTATGGAACTCGAAATCTTTCCGAATTAATGAAAAGATTAATGGTTATAATTAATGGAAAGATTTTTTCGAATCTTTCGAGTTCCATTTATAATTTGAACTCATAATTATAAATGGATTCGAACTCGAAATTATAATTCGAAAAGATTAATGATTATAATTAATGGAAAGATTTCGAATTAAATTTCATGTATGGAACTCGAAAAATTCCTTAATGGTTATAATTTAATGGAACTCGCTAATTGAAACTCAATGAATGATTCGGAAGATTAAAACTCAAAAACTCGCTAATTTAATTTAGAGCTCCATTAATGAAAATTGAATCTTTCGAGTTCCATTAACGGAAGATTGAATAGCTTTATGGAAATTGAATCTTCCGAGTTCCATTAACGGAAGATTGAATAACTTCATACATGAAATTAAATTTTTTGAATCTTCCGAGTTTCATTAATGAATTTTTTGAATCTTCCAAGTTCCATTAATGGAAATTGAATCATAAAATTAAATTTTTCGAATCTTTCGAGTTCCATTAATGAATTTTTCAAATCTTCCGAGTTCCACTAATGGAAATTGAATATTCCATTGAGTTTTCAATTAGCGAGTTTCATTGAATCTTTCATTAATGGAACTCGCTAATTGAATCTTCCGTGTTTCAATGAAAAATTAATGAAAGATTCCATTCAATTATTTGAAAAAACTTTCTTCATAAATTCAATGGAATCATTTGAAATATTTAATATGATTGTAATTGTGAAAAAATATTGAAAAGTGATAAAATGGAGAAGAAACGACGCGTGTACTACATTTTTCACGGAAAAAATTGGGTATACGTTTTGAGGGGGGGATTAATTCCACTTTAAAAAAGTCTGGGGGAGAATTAATTCCAATTAAAAAAGTATAGGGGGGTAATAGGACCCCCACAAAGTTTAATATGCTCCACTGAAAATTTGGTTAAACTTCAGATATTTTCGTGGATATTTATCCCTTTCTATTTCTATCTTTAAAAGGATCACAAAGAAACTCTACGACATACAACAGTTAAGTTTGTATAGAGGGATTAGTAACTTACTCGAAAAAGGAATTTGAGTGAGTTGATACATACCTTCACATATATTATTTTCAAAGCAACATGCTCCTATACTCAAATGCATTCATGGCATAGCGTAGAAGTATGTAGAATTCACAAGTTGGACCGATATTTCTTGGATACTATTACTATAGATCTAGTTCATCATAACTAATCGAGGTGGAGTGAGCTAAATAGGATGAAAGTTAAAATATCAAATTTCAAAAATGAAAACATATACATAATTGAGGTATGTATATGTCAACATATACATCACATACATACAAAACATACATTTTTATTTTTGATACTATACTTTTTAAAAATATATACATAAAATTGTTATATATTATTTGATATGTCGTACATACACAAAAAAATCTACTATAATCTCTATTTATATATGTATTAAATCTTAATTATTAAACATAATTTAACTAGAGTTAACAAAAAAAATCAAGACATATTAGTTACAAAAAAAGTAAAATTTATCGTCAATTTACTATTTCACAAAATTAAAAGTAAATAAAGGTGAACGAACCTCATCATTCCAGCATGTGTTTGGCTGCGACATCAAGTAGAATCAATTTTTATTTTGAGGATGAGTCACAGTAAAATTCAATTGCTTGTAATCAAGACTTGATAATTTAGCTCTGTAGTGATCATCATTTGATTTTCTATGTCATAGAATTTTATAAAAAAATATTACCAAATCTAAAATGATAATTTCTCTTATATTATAAAAAAATGTTATGAAATCTAAAATGCAAAAACCAGTATCTTTTCGCATGAAACTTCAGTAATTCTTCAATAATTCATTTAGAGTAACATGTCAATTACCCATGACGCAACTCGTCGAAAATGCTACATCCATCAAAAGTATGCTTCTGTCGATTCTCAATTTCGAAACTGTCTTTTCCTAGAAAATTTGAGCCAAAATCAGTTAAATTAGGTAACTTGAAAATTTTTGACCTTTGCGTGATTCGTTCCGCAGATTTTTTTCAACATGACATACTTGCAGCTTATGCATCAGAAAATTTGGGTGAAAATTGACTGTCACGTATTAAATGCAGACTCTCAGTAATCTGTGCGAATTAAAGACCTTAATGGGTTTAACATTTAGTGGGGTTGTCATTCCAGTCATCACTGCGTCTATAACATCTTGTACGAATTCGGATATTGTGCTAGCTGAGAACTCATCCTTCATATACTCATGATAATTGAGTTAGTATAAATAAAAACAAATTATGATTAATATGTAATTCGTTGTGAATATTAAAAAGAGTTGCGTAAATTATTACAAAAAATTATTTTAAAAATAACACTGAATTCAGTATGTGTATTGGGATACATCTGATTGATGTATATATAGACAATATACATTTGTTAAAAAATTTAATTTAACAAATTATGTAGAATTTTTCATATACATTGCTAGTTATGTGTATGAGGAATATTATTGAATAATTTATAAGAAAAAATAATAGTTAATCGGTGTGGATGTTTATCGTTTGATCTTTCAAAATGTCCCTGGTTTCTTCTTTTTCAATATTTATAGTGGCACATTGTTGATGAACTGTTTCAATGGACTGAACATTGTCAGGTTCGATTGTTGAAACATTTTTCATTCCAGCACTGCAACTAAGATATTTCTATCAAAAGAAAAAATGAGTGTACATAATCGATAAATTTAGATGACATGTTTAATCTTATAATTTTGACACTTGAAACTGTCGTATTCTACTGCTTCTTGAGCGACAAATTTATCTTCGCTCGACTCAGCTCCTAACGTATTGTCAGTCAATTTCAATACCTATAAAAAACGTCGGTTATAGCAAATACATAATATAACATTACAAAAAATTATTTTGGTATGATGATATGTATCGTTGAGACGCGTTATGGTTATGTAACAATTATGTTCTCCATTTAAATTATCTGTACACCACAATTGTTAAAAAATTTCGCATCATATGCTACGTACTTGCTAGCATATACATAAACATAAAGTTATGTTAAAAATTCTGAAAACAAATAAATTAATCTTTTTTTCTTTGTCTTGATTTTGCATATTGGTACGCATCTGTCGAGACAACTCTCCTTTCATCACTTCTCCCTTCATAATTCTTTTCTTTTAAAATAATTTCTCAAAAATTCTTGACATAAAATTCATAATATGCAAAAAAATATTTAAAGTATTCTAAATATTTAAAACTTTAATTTATACATATTTCTGTCTGCGATTTTTCTAAACTGTATTTTTTTTATATGTTCATTGCTAATTTTGAAATCAGTACAATCATCTTCCTATACATACATCAAACTAATCAAAAAAGTTCAGGTGTTAAAACATTCACAAAAATAATTTGATAAATTTACATGTACATATGTTAATGTATAATTATATGGACAAAAAAAGTCAATTAAAAATAAATGTTAAAATTCTTAATATTTCATTCTAGAAAGAGAACAATTTGGGTAAAATGTAAAAATTGTATATGATAGATTTTGACGTCATATATATAACTGAGTGTGATGTATATACATAACAAAGTGTTATGTATATGTTGTCATATACATAATAAAAGTGTTATGTATATGTTGTCATATACATAATAAAAGTGTTATGTATATGTTTCATATACATAACAAAGTGTTATTCATTTAAATCTACAATTGTTCAATTCATTACTTAAATTATTTTTTATTTTTTTTGCTTTATCATGCTTTTTTATTAAATTCTGCATCACTTCAGTGTATTGCTTAACACTTAGTTCGTATTGCTTAACAATTAATTTTCGAAAACACGTAATTTTAGAATCAACCTTCAAACAAAAAAAGTAATACATGAGTTCATAATTAAAACTGATTAAACTAATTGAATTTAAAATAATACCTACATATGATTGTACAAATGACTTTATCTCATTTAAATCGACTTTGAACATATACTGTTGATCTGATATGCTGGAAGGTGGGAGAAAAGATTTCTCTGTGTCACAATGAGATGATGTATTTTTTGAAATGTTGAGATTTTTATATATGCATTCATCATCAGCTTTTGTTTTCTATGCAGGTACACCTTCTTTTGAATGAATTGTTGGTGATATGATGGGTTCTTGCACCTCACTCATTTTTTAATCAAAGCTAATCGTCTTTCTCTTTTTTTATTGGTGAGCAGATAAAGTTTCAATAACATAATCCGTCTTTATGAGAATTTCGGATGATGGTAATGTACAGAAATCCTCAAACCCTTGATGATCTGAGTGCGAATATAACCTACTCATCAACAATTCTTTTTTTACTGCGGTCCGCTATATTGATAGGTAGAGATTAAGAGGAAGAATCATATATCTCAATGTCTTCCCGCATTAATAAATTAATTTTTTGCGCTTCTTCAGAAGTTGCACATAAATTCTTATAAACAAATTGTGAAGCAAACGTGAAAAATATGAAAATAATAAAATAAAAAATTTTGAATGTTGAAAACTAATACTCAACATGAAAAACTTAAGTTAAAACATAAAAGTTTCAATATTTAGATCGAAAATATCTTATTGGACATGTCATTCATAAACTTCACCTACTTCGACTTGACGCCGACAACCTTCTAGTTGAAATTTTTTGAAATTATGTTTCTCTTCCGCTCAGCAATCTTACTGTCAACCTCTGAACAATATTCATACATACATACATTTGATGCGTGGGACATTCCTCCCATCTGGTATAGTTATTTTTCAACAACGTAATCTTATCTTCATAATGACATAAGCTTCTGAAACGATCTCTTTCCCCATGAAAATTGTTCAAACCATTCATTCTCCACCATCAAGAAATCTGTTCTGCTAATAATCGCATCACATATTTCTGAATACAAAAAAGTATGAATGAAATACAGAATAGACATGTGCAAAGCATTTGTAATGTTATCAAAGTTTTTCATCTTAAAGCGCTGAATAAACATTCATTTTTTATTGGATTCTTTGCACTTGAAAACTACTTGTCAATCAAAACAGATTTGGATGATTCAGGATACAGGTAGTCCTCTATGTTACCAGTACATTTAAGTTCGGTAATGAGAGCAAACTCAAAAATAAAAAACTTCATAAATAGTCTCCTTCACATAAACATGTATTTCATCGAAATTATCTTGCTCTATCTAAAGCATAAGCAATACTTTGAAATTTGTCTGTGAAAATTACTATGAGGCATGTCAAAATGACCCAAAAATTAATTATCGAAAAAGATTTTACACATCTTCATCCAAATAGTTTTTGATATCTTCTTTAAATCACCATTGCATGAACTGTTAAAATGCAAAAGATACGCAGGGACTTATTTCATCCTGTATTTTCAAACCCTGTAAATTTTTTTTAAAAAAACACACTTCATAATATCCAGGTGATGGACTATATGTATGTTGCTTTAACTAAACCACTAAAATCCTATAGAAACATACTAAAATACCACAAAACTTTATGAGATGTATATAGACTATACATATCAATGTAATTCATATACATAACATTACTTATGTGTATTACTTTCTGTGATGTATATGAACTGTTGTCACGACCCAAATGGCCATGAGTGGCACCCACGCTAATCTTCCTGTGGGAGAACCATCTAACCGAACCATTACCCAAACACTTAGTCAATATTAGAATGATATTTTCATAAAACCATTTTAACAATAATAATCTGGAGTTAATCATCAGTAATGCGGAAATCAAAAAATCTACTTACTGAAATTTTCAAGACCCGAAAGTCATCGTACAAGAACTACAAAAATCATAGCTAAAGTAATATTCAAAAATAAAGTAAATAAAAAATATTTCATTGCCCGAAAGATGGACAAGAACAAATAAGATGACCCATGGCAGCTTGGAGATGGAGTGCTCACCCTTGGATCAAGATCTGCTATCAAACTCTAGAGATAAGGTCATGTCTGAGCCTAGAACACTATCTGCATTCAACAAAAGAAGAGTACAGGGTAGTATCAGTACAAATCACTATGTACTGGTAGGTATCATAAGCCAACTCAATTTAATAGCATGTACACAAAATAAATTAAATAACAAGTAGACAGACATCGTCACACAACAAATATTCAATGAATCAACAATACAGCAACAACAGGTCAACCAGTGCTCACAAACAAGCCACATAATCATCAAGAGTATCAACCATACTGTAAACATCCACAAAAATAACACAAATATTTACACACATGCTATGGGACTTATTTTTGTCCAAGTAGTCATGACCTGCAGGGAACAATCTATGTTCATGTACCGTACTGGCGTGGTACCCGATCCAACATAAATATAAATATACCGGTGTGATACCCGATCCAACATAAATATAAACGTACCGGCATGGTATCCGATCCAATATAAATATAAACGTACCGGCGTGGTACCCGATCCAACATAAATATAAACAAGTATTATCAATATTAATTTATACAACCTCACAGCATGCCACAAAATGTACCAAGTTTACAAGTACACTTAAAGTCATAAAACAATTCCATCAAGTCAATTTTCAATAAACATTTATACACAAATCAACAATCTAAACATCAACAATTTCAAGCATGTCCAAATACCAATCCGTAAGTATCTAATTTAGGAGTATACATACAATTAAGTTGAGTCTAAACTCTAATTAAACTGTAACCTACCTCAATCGAAGAATCCAAATGCAAGCTAACTTGCGAGGGTTTTGCCCTTTCTTAAAGTCTCTGAATGATCAGAATCTGTTAAAAAATATAATCCCTATAAGAGTACGAATTTAATAAAAATTTACTATTATGATTATTTTTAATTAGATTAGAGTTCGTAAAAAAATTAAAGTAAACCGTTGAAACAGTGGCTGCCCGATGGCCTAATTAACGTCACTGCCAACAAACTCTCATTCATAACATCTTTTCTTCCTTTTTGTTATGATTAAGTAAAACTTTCCTCACCATTAAACCAAGAATATTCATTATAAGTTAACTAACTAGATCTAAGCATCAAAATAATTATAACTTAGGTGTAGTGTAGGTCATTCACGCACTCCATAATGTATATAATTAATACTAACCCTCTGTAATACTGCCACTTGGGTATTGATGAAGAAATAAAAAAAACATAATAAAATTTGAAAACAGCCAACAGTGGCTTTGCCATTTTTGATATTCATGAAAAATTAACAAAAGTTAGCCAACAATGGCCATTGACTCCATGGGAATGCGTGAAACCAAGCAACAGTGGCCTGCGCCACTCGATTTCATGAAAAAAAAAAAAGTAGTTTTAACTTGCCAACAGTGCATACTTTTCCTTTAATCCAATTTTTCCTCCACCAAAAGTATACATATTATATTCATATGTACCCATTAAATAAACGAATAACAGAAAAATTAATGGGTACATACGTTATCAGACTAGGTATTGAACGTATAATACCTAATCTGATAACATATTACCCTAATCTCATATATAACAGAAAAGAAATAAGGGAGTAGTGGATATGACCCACTACTAATTATAATAAAATAATATTTTTATTAACCATCAATTAAATTAATTATTTTAAATATCTAAGACTTCTAATAAATTATCAGAATTTATTTGGGATCTTATAGAAATAAATTAAACATGTAAATTAACTAAAAAGTGCATCCCATACCTATTAAATACTATGACACTAACCCGAGGTCGTCTCAATCAAAGATTGACCATGATTGAGTTTAACTTTATTAAAACTCAATAATTCAACTAATCACTCCAATAACCTCTGAACACCTCAAGAATTGGTAATACTCATCCCGTGAGTCATAATCCACGTATACAAACTACGGAGAGTGCTAAAATAGAAAAGATGAAAAATTCCACAAACGATCGAGAGGGTCGTTACATCAGATACCAATTAAACTATCGTTCGTCCCCGAATGGACAAACACAAGACAATGAGGGAAAATAAGACATTACCTAAATCCGCAAAAATGTGTGGATACTTGCTACGCATGTCTGCTTCGGTCTCCGAAGTGGCCTTCTCAATAGGACGGTTCTTCCACTGGACCTTCACAGACGCAATCTCCTTAATCCTCAACTTAGGACAGCTCTATCAAGAATAGCAACGGGTTCCTCCTCATAAGAAAGGTTTTCATCTAACAAGACCGAATCCCAATGAATTATGTAGTTACCGTCACCATGGAACTTCTTTAGCATAGATACATGAAACACAGGGTGAAATCCCGATAAACTCGGAGGCAATGCTAATCTATAGGTCACCGGCCCTACACACTGAAGAATCTCAAATGGTCCAATATGTCTAGGACTGAGCTTACCTCGCTTCCCAAAACGCATGGCACCCTTTATAGGTGAAACTTTGAGCAACACTTGCTCACCCTCCATAAAGTACATATCTCTAACTTTCTGATCCGCATACTCTTTTTGCCTGCTTTAAGCCACTATAAGTTTCTCCTGAATAAACCTGACCTTCTTTAACGAGTCCCTCAACAAATCAGTACCCCATAGTCTCGCCTTAAATACATCAAACCACCCAATGAGAGATCTACACCTTCTCCCATACAAAGCCTCAAACGGTGCCATATCGATACTCGAATGATAACTGTTATTATATGCAAACTCGGCCAAAGGTAGAAACTGGTCTCAATGACCTCCGAAATCCATACACGCACGAAGTATATCCTCCAACACCTGAATCATCCGCTCGGACTGCCCATCGATTTGAGGGTGAAAAGCTGTACTAAGGTCCAACCTTGTGCCCAACTCCTCATGCAACTTCTTCCAAAAAGTAGAGGTAAATTGAGTACCCCTATCCGAGATAATAGAAAGTAGGACCCCATATAATCGAACAATCTCCTTAAGATAAATCTTGGCCAACTTTTCTGCATTATAAGTCACCTGAACTGGAATGAAATGTGCAGACTTCGTCAACCTATCCACAATAACCCATATAGAATCATACTTCCCCAAAGTCTTGGGAAGACCAACAACAAAATCCATAACTATCCTTTCCCATTTCCATTCAAGAATAGGCATCCTCTGAAGAGTACCACCAGGCTTTTGATGCTCGTACTTTATCTGTTGACAACTCTGGCATTTAGCAACAAAATCAACTATATCACGCTTCATCTGACCCCACCAGTAATGCTGCTTCAAATCACGGTACATCTTGGTTGCACCAGGATGTATAGAATACTTCGAACAATGAGCCTCAACTAGAATAGTAGGAATCAAATCATCAACACGAGGTACACAAACTCACCCCTTAATCCGTAACACACTGTCACCATCAATAATGTCCTCCTTGGCCTCACCTTGTAAAACCTTATCACGGATCTTGCTCAACTTAGAATCCGTAAATTTCTTGACCTTGATTTGATCAAGAAACGTGGACCTTGCCTCAATGCTGGCTAGAATTCCCCCTCTCTCAGTCACCTCAAGTCGAACAAACTTGTTAGCTAGAGTCTGAATCTCTCTAGCCAGAGGATGCCTACTAGCATTCAAATAAGCCAAAACACCAATACTTTTTAACTTCCTGCTTAATGCATTAGCGACCACATTAGCCTTCCCCGGATGGTAGAGAATGGTGACATCATAATCCTTAAGCAATTCCATCCATCTATGCTGTCTCAAATTTAAATCCCTCTGCGTGAACACATACTGTAAACTGTGGTGATCAGTGAACACTTCACAACAAGACCCATACAAGTAATACCACCATATCTTAAGAACAAAAACTACAGCAGCTAACTCCAAATCATGAGTGGGATAATTCTTCACATTGGGCTTCAATTGCCTCAAAGCATAAGAAATAACATTCCTTTCCTGCATCAAGACAACACCTAAACCAGAACGTGAGGCATCACAATAAATAATGAAATCCTTACCTTCTATCAGCAAGGCAAGAATAGAAGTGGTAGTTAATAAGGTATTGAGCTTTTGAAAGCTCTTCTCACACTCATCAGACCAAATAAATGGTACATCCTTATGAGTCAACCTCATTATATGAGTAGCAATAGAAGCAAACCCCTTCACAAACCTACGGTAATAACTTGCTAAGCCAACAAAACTACAAACCTCCATCACTGAAGTAGGCCTAGCCCGATTCTTAACTGCTTCAATCTTCTGAGGGTTTACCATCACCCTATCTTTCAAAACCACATGCCCCAAAAAGGATACAGAAGCCAACCAGAACTCACACTTAGAGAATTTTGCATAAAGCTTTTTCTCTTTTAACAAACCCAAATCAATCCTTAAGTGATTCTCATGCTCCTCCGTACTCTTAGAGTAAACCAGAATATCATCAATAAAGACAATCAAAAAAGAATTCAAGTAGGGTTTAAATATCCCATTCATCAAACTCATAAAAGCAGCTGGGGCATTAGTCAGTCCAAAAGACATCACAAGAAACTCATAGTGCCCATACCTGGTTTGAAAAACAGTCTTAGGAATATCGTCAGGCCGAATCTCAAGCTGATGATACTTGAACCTCAAATCAATCTTAGAGAATATGGATGCACCCTGCAACTGGTCAAATAAATCATCTATAAGGGGCAAAGGATACTTGTTATGAATCGTAACTTTGTTCACTGCCTGTAGTCTATACACATACAAAGACTTCCATCCTTCTTTTTTACAAACAAGACAGGAGCACCCAATGGAGAGGCACTCGGACGAATAAAACCCTTACTCAATAAATCCAGCAACTGAGCCTTTAGCTCCCTCAACTCAGCCGGAGCCATCCTATAGGGAGAAATAGAAATAAGATGAGTACCTGGCTCTAGATCAATACTGAAATCAATATTTTGGTTTGGTGGCATACCAGGAAAATCTGCAGGAAAAACCTCTTGGAACTCACACACCACAGGAACTGACTCAATAGATAGGACATCTGCGAAGGTGTCCTAAAGATGTGCTAGGAAGGGCGAACAACCTATCCCAATTAACCTCCTTGCACCCAGAAAGGAAATAAGTTTCATTAGAGAAGGACTATAATCACCCTCCCATACAAGTCTATCCATTCCCAGCATAGCTACAGTCACTGTCTTAGCATGACAATTTAATATCGCATGATATGGGGACAACCAACTCATACCCAAAATTATATCAAAATCCACCATGTCTAGAATCACTAAATCTGCCCAAGTTTGATACCCTATAAACATAACAGAACAAGAACGATAAACTTTATCAACAACAACAGAATCACCAACAGGAGTAGACACGTGAATCAAAAAGTCAAGTAAATCACACACTATGTCCAATCCCACAGCAAAATTAGCAGACACATATGAAAAAGTAGAGCTAGGATCAAATAATATGGTGGCCATCTAGTCACAAACTAGAATAGTACCTGTAATAACAACGTCTGATGCCTCTGCCTTGGGCCTGCCTGAAAAGGCATAGATATGAGCCCTACCACCAGTCTGAACGTTGCCTCTGCCAAGCTGAGAACCACCTCGATGGGGCTGAATACCACCCCTTACCTGCCTGATGACCCCTATGACCACCCTGTGGATGACCTTTACCATTACCACTACTTCTCCTACCTACAGGAACGAGAGATCCAGGAGCCTGCTGCTAGATAAACTGACCAAACTACCTTGCGTTAGGACAAAACCTCCTAACATAACCCACTCTGCCACACTCGTAACATGTACGGTCCAAGGTAGGCCGTTGAGCTGACGAAGATGAAGCAAGGTAACCACCAGGGTATGAAAATGGCTGGTTAGTGCCTGACGGACCACCCACAGACACCAACATCGCTGACTGAATGGGGCGGGCAGGGTATCCTTGAGAACTCTGACCCCTAGAATAAGAACCACTAAAATTGACTCCTCTGCGGGCCTTCTTTTCTGATACCCTAACATAACCCTCCTATCTTACGCCCTCCACCTTCTTGACAAAATCAACCATCTCCTGAAAAGACCTATCCGAAGATGTCATCTGAAGAGTAGAAATCTGGAGACCGGTGTTCAACCCCTTCACAAAAATTTGGATCCTCTCCTCCTCTGTTTTCAACAAGTGAGATGCATATCGAGACAGAGAATGAAATTTAGCCTCACAGGCCGCAACAGACATGTTCTCCTACTTAAGATTAGCAAACTTATCCCTCTTTCTATCTCTCAAAGTATGAGGCACGAACTTTTCTAGAAACACTGAGTAAAACTGTGTCCAAGTCAAGGGAGGCAAAGCTGGATCCCTACACTCAACATAGTCCCTAATCCTGCTAAACCACTCAGAAAACTCAAAACCTGTTGAATCACAACGGGAGACATCTGAATCGGAGCTGCACCTCTATGAGCTGGTGCAACCCCATCATGAACCAACACTCGTTCATCCTGTACTGGCATAGCTCCATCATCTGAAACCTCGGGCAAATCCTCATGTGGGGGAAAAATATTGGCCTCTCTCTAGCTGGCCCCGTAGCTTGAGCTCTGCCCCTAATGGGCGTTGCTCTCTTTCTTCCGCCACGTCCTCTTCTTGCCCCATTTATTCATGTTCTTACCATCTACTAGAATAAAAGTGAAAGAAGTCAGATACCAATTGAAATCAAGTAATAGCACGTAAGAAATAAGAATCTGAATTTTCCTATTGTCCTGTAGCGTCTCGAAGAAAAGTACAGACGTCTCTGTACCGTTCTGCAAGACTCTACTAGACATGTTCTTGTACGATGAGATCGATAAACCTAGGCTCTAATACCAACTTTTTCACGACCCAAATGTCCATGAGTGGCACCCACACTAATCTTTCTGTGGGAGAACCATCTAACAGAACCATTACCCAAGCACTTAGTCAATATTAGAATGATATTTTCATAAAACCATTTTAACAATAATAATCTGGAGTTAATCATCAGTAACGTGAAAACCAAACAATCTACTTACTAAAATTCCCAAGACCCGAAAGTCATCGTACAAGAACTACTAACAAAAATCATAGCTAAAGTGATATTCAAAAATAAAGTAAATAAAAAATATTTCATTGCCCGAAAGATAGACAAGAACAAATAAGATGACCCATGGCAGCCTGGAGACGGAGTGCTCACCCTTGGATCAAGATCTGCTATCAAACTCTAGAGATGAGGTCATGTCTGAGCCTAGAACACTATCTGCACTCAACAAAAGAAAAGTACAGGGTAGTATCAGTACAAACCACTATGTACTGGTAGGTATCATACGAAAACTCAATTTAATAGCATGTACACAACATAAATCAAATAACAAGTAGACAGACATCGTCACACAATAAATATTCAATAAATCAACAATACAACAACAATAGGTCAACCAGTGCTCACAAACAAGCCACATAACCATCAAGAGTATCAACCATACTGTAAACATCCACAGAAATAACATAAATATGTACACATGCTATGGGACTTATTTTTGCCCAAATAGTCATGACCTGCAAGGAACAATCTATGTTCATGTACCGTACCGGCGTGGTACCCGATCCAACATAAATATAAACGTACCGGCGTGGTACCCGATCCAACATAAATATAAACGTACCGGTGTAGTTCCCGATCCAACATAAATATAAACGTACCGGCGTGGTACCCAATCCAACATAAATATAAACAAGTATTATCAATAATAATTTATACAACCTCACAGCATGCCACACAATGTACCAAATTTACAAGTACACTTAAAGTCAAGATAATTCCATCAAGTCAATTTTTAATAAACATTTATACACAAATCAACACAAGTTTAGCAAAATATCAAACACAAGCAATCAATAAGTTCACAACTTTCACAAGTCTTTACCTATTAACAATAACTTTTAGACCTTATTCACAGATACCAATTGAAATTGTCTAGATAACAATTGAATTCAATCTAGTAGTCTAAGATTAGGACGGCACGATGGAGAGAGAGAAAGTACATCCCATACCTATTAAATACTACAACACTAACCCGAGGTCGTCTCGATCAAAGATTGACCATGATTGAGTTTAACTTTATTAAAACTCAATAATTCAACTAATCACTCCAATAACCTCCGAACACCTCAAGAATTGGTACTACTCATCCCGTGAGTCATAATCAACGTATACAAACTACGGAGAGTGCTAAAATGAAAAAGATGAGAAAATTCCACAAACGATCGAGAGGGTTGTTACAACTGTCAACTACTAAGACACCCTCACATTATTAAAAGAAGCCACATAATGCTGCACAACTAATAATTATATTCAAAAATGAAAAATTAAAAAATCTCACATTACTGAAAAAATACTATAATTTCAGTACAACTAACAATCATATACGAAATGAAAAATTAAATTTTTTTTGATATACGTGGTTATGCAGTATCATTTTTTTTGTATTTTTTATACAATTTTTTGATTTGATTTTTTAAACTTCAATCAGCAACTTTCCTGAGCTTCTTCATCTTAATGGCATCATTGCGATGTTTTGATCTGTTTTCAATAGAATTAGGGTCCTTATAATCAATTCTCAGAGAACAAACTCAATAACCCCATTTGTTGTTTACTATGCTCTAACTGAGTTAATCCTAAACTAAAAGACGGAGAATTATTCATTTACTAAGTAACAATTAGTGAATGAAGTACATGCAAAAACTTTATTATTCTATAGATTCTAAATTTTGGTAAAGTAGAAAAAGAAAATCTTACTCCAAAACTAATTAAAAATTATTGAATGAACAACATGCAATTACTTGTTCACTCTGAATCTAGAATTTTTGGTAAAGACGAAAGAAAAGTAACTAACCTCGAATATTAAAATTACATAATGTTGTAAATGAAGTTTTTGTTAAAATTGAATGTTACTGAGTAAGAGTTAGAATCAAACATGGTTGAGAATTCAAAAATAATAATCGCTACGTAATGACTCATTGATTTTAGACTTCTTCCAAGAAGAATAAATAGAAAAAGTTTTGGTAATGTTATGTATATGAACTTTTAGAGAGAGAAATTGAAAAAGTAAAATTTTTATGATATGTTTTAAGAGTTGGGATTTTGTGTTATAAGTAATACTAAAGTTGTTGCTTTATGTAATTTTTAGCAATATTATTGGCATGGTACTATTAAATTGGGCTAAAATTTGGAGCGATTGGCATGTCTATACTGTTGCTCCTAGCTGTGTAAAAACAATATAAATTCCGATAATTTGGAGTTTAATTATAAAAAATTCTGATATTTTATATATTTATTGAAATCTCGATTTTGGATCTATCGACATACATAATTAGCTCCCGATACATCCCACTAAGATACATTTATTCCTTTGTAAAGATACATAATTAGCTCCCAACATTTTTTTTCGATTTTGAATCTGTCGAGATACATAATTAGCCCCCGATACATCCAACGAAGATACATAATTAGTTGGAAGTTTGGTAATTACTTTGTAAGGGTAGAAATTTTTGTAAATATGGTAAATTAAGGTGTATGTTTATGTTATTTTTCCAGTTGTCAAAATTTTAGCCAAAGATTAAGCTTAGTGTTATTAAAGTTAAAACTAATGACTCCAAATAATCATTCTCGATTTATTTCAAGACGGACGAAAAAATTGGAGAAGCTCCATTACTGAACTTGGATTAAGAAAATTTTAACATTTTTTTTTCGAGTGAGTGTGATTGAAATTCATTGAAAACACCTAGATTTGATTGTATACAAGGGAAGATTGGAAATGATTTGGAGAAAAAAAAAATCATAGCTGAAATCGATCGAGCTAGCAAACCTAAAAGGCCATAGCAACAGTATATATCAGAAATATATTGTGTATGTCAGGATATATGACCAAAAAAATAGATAAACAAGAGATACATTGATATACAATGGAAGATAGGTTTAATATAATTTTAGCAAGGTTCTAAAGCATATACAGATGAATGAATCCACTCACTTTCCCTTATATTGAAATGTAATGTATGTCTAAAATTAGAAATACGTGTTGGTTTTTATTTATTTACAAAGTATTAGATAAAAAGATTATAATTATCACTCAATATTTTTTAAAAGTACACAAAATTTGAGAATTGAACGTACTATCTTTCACGTTAACCCCAACCGCAGAATCATCATGCATGCATGCGTGGAAGCAAAATTAATTCACAACCTCTTATTTCCACTTCTTGTACCAATCCCATAAATAAAATTTTAAAAAAAGAAGAATAATTTTTGTTTTCACCTACTCTTTCGTATTCTTCTTACTCCATATTACATCGAAGCCTATCTCTTCATCACATTCAAAAGTTTTGTTATTTGTGTCGAAACAAACATCAATACCTCTCAATATCATTTCATCCCCTTCACGGGGTTGATTTGATATCTGATCTGATAAAGCACATTTTCTTCACCAACACCTAGAGGTAAATTTATCATTTAAAGATGTAAATACAACTTTTAATATAGGGTGGAAGAGCTAGAAGAAATGTCTTAAATTTTGCAGAATGGTATAATTTTAGTTTTTGTTTGGCCATACATTTTGAAGTTGAAACTTGAAAAGTCAAAATTTGAATATAGTTGTGATTTTTGAAATTTGAAGTTGTGTTTGGACATGTATTTTACTTGAAAAATAGTTAAAGCTTTGCGAATGGAAGCCCCAACAATCCAAAACTTTTACATACTTGAATATCAAATTTTTAAAATTTAATGAAATTTCAAAGTCAAATTTAAAGAAAAAATGTCAAAATCTAATTAAATTTCACAATCAACTGAAGGATAAATGGCTCTATCTTGTCCTTAAGGCCTAATGACACCAAATAAAGGATGAATTTAGACCATTCGCAAGTTCAAGGACAAATTGGACTCTTTTTTTTCTTCCTTCCCCTATAACTAATTCAGGATTCATTTTTTTTTTTTTTAATCAGAACTCTCAAGAAGCAAAAGGTGACATGATGTTCAAGCAAGGTGGCGCGGACATTGAGTCCGGCCACAAAGGTGGTGGTGGTGGGCAAATATACCCAGGAATGATGGAAGATCCACAAATGAGATGGGCATTTATCAGAAAAGTTTATGCCATTGTATGCACACAACTCTTCGTCACCGCCATCATCGCCGCCGCCATGTTCTTCACTCCGGCAGTCAAAGAATACATGAAAACCATTGTTGGCAAAGTCACCTTAATTGTTCTTATTATCATCGCTTTTATACGTAAAACACCTTCCCCTATTATTACCGTTCTGTCTGTGCATTTTTATTGTCTACTATACTAAAATTAGATATATGTCGACTAATACTGGTCCAGGTTGAAAAAACCAATGGATAATTTTACTTATTTCTACCCATTTTATCCTTAGCATTAAATGCGATTCATTATCCAAAACATTAAACTTATTATATTCAAAGGATAAAAGGGTGTGAAAAAACCGGTTCAACCTATAAAAAAGTTGTTGGTTTATCCGTATCGGTTTATTGAGTTGACGGTTCTGTAAATTTTTTTTTATCGGGTTACCGGTTCGGTTTTTTATTTTAAGGCAACATGATATTACCTCTATCATTGACTATTTATTAATCTGTATGTCAAGTCAATAGTGGACAATTATTGATGAACCGAGGGGGTATTATTCTCAATTTTCATGATTTGATATAAAAGTTATTATACTACTCGTTTTAATTTCTTTATATTCGGTATAATATTTGCAGTTATGTTCTTCATGAGTAAATATGGGAAAAAACATCCATGGAACTATGTTCTTATGGGAGTGTTTACCTTGTGTCTGGCATGTGTTGTTGGAGCAGCCTGCGCATTTAAAAAAGGTAAGCTTTCTTGAACTTTCTTTTTAATTATATCTAGCTAATATGCTATAATATGTTAAATTATATTATCAGTCTAAGAAAACTCTATACTTAATATTTGTGTGTATAACTCAGAGACAGAACCAATGTATTCATGCGCGTTTGTTAACTTTGAATTATTTTTATGTATATATTTAAGTATGGCTATCTAGTTTCAAACTAGCGAAACTCATGGTGCAAAGTAGAATTCACAATTATCACTCCACAAAGCAAATTTTGCCTATTTGAGTCATTTCATTCATATTTAGGTGTTAGTACATTAATTTTATATTCCTATGTTTAAGAAAACTATAACATTAATCGATATTAGGTGATCACGTGCTTTAAATAGTTGCAATTATCGTCTTCTAATTCTGAGTTTGCCACAGGTAGAACTTAAATCGTTCCTTAATTTATATAAAATGGAAACCAATGTTATTAATTGATTGTTGCCAAGATGCACAAAGTGAATAATTTTATGACGAAACTATACCATAGATCTCCATTCATTTTCTTCTTTTGATTTTCACACGATGTCCTACTTGTTTTGGGACCTAAATGATCCAAATTCAATTAGCTGAAAGACTCATTTTGGATGGTAGAGTACTTTCTTAAAAAGATAATTGTATTTTTAAGGCCCAAACATGTAACCTCAGATTAAAGTGTGAGGGATACATCATACATAAACCCCCCCACCCCACCACCACACACACACTTTGGAAGTCGCAACATTAGAAGTACTCTAAGTATGTTATACAAAAATTACAAGAAGATTATACTTTGACAAGAATGCAAATATTTGTTTTGCTAAATATGCCACTTGCATAAGTGAAAATAGCATTATATTGGTTCTCCTTTCATTTTTATTTAATATGATACAATTATTAAAGCAAAACATACTAATTTTTCCCAAAAATAAATGGTCTAATTAAAACTGAGACAATTAGATATAAGCATTTAGTTTGAGTTCACATCATACAGACCCGGTTAAATCTTTTAAATCCTTTTATGCTGTTTCGATTATGAACCCCAACATTTTATGTAGATTTTCGAAGTTGTAACTTTAATGTAATATTTTGTTTATAGGGGAAACTATCTTAATTGCTGCTGGGCTAACAGTTCTTATAACTGTTAGCCTTACCTTTTACACATTTTGGGCTGCAAAAAGAGGCAAAGACTTCACCTTTCTTGGCCCATTTTTGTTTTGTGCCTCTATAGTCCTCTTAATGTTTCTTCTAATGCGGGTATGTATGCATCACCTTATGTATTTATATTTATATATATGCTTTTATTTATGCGCTAACGATATTTTTCTTCACAATGCAACAGTTTATTCTCCATCTAGGAAAAGAAGCACAAGTGATATATAGTTGTCTCGCAGCATTACTATTCTCAGCATATCTCGTGTACGATACAAATAATTTAATCAGGAACTTCTCGTACGATGAATATGTCATTGCAGCAATCTGCCTTTTCGGAGACATCGTTGGCCTCTTCTTAGCTCTTCTTGGCCTCTCTGGTGATTGAATATTAACACTCCAATTTACTTGGAAAAAAGTTGTTTAACAGAGTGTGTGTACTAATAATTTTGTTGAATAGAGTTTCTGTTTTTATTATTAGTGAACTGATATGTTTCCTAGTTTTGTGAATGTTTACAAGCCAAGAGGCCAAAAGGAAAACACCCAAAAAAAATGTCTGGGTTTTTTCGGGCTAAATTCTTGGACAATGCATATGTTTTATTAGAGGAAACTACATAAATAATTTGATGAAACATCTGTGTTTTCTACTTTCCTTAAAAGAGTAATTAATCTGGTAGTGTTACGTTGGAATATAGTCAACTTAATATATTGTGAACCAAACTTATTACATAAGGGTTTATGGGTCGTCTGAAGGGGTGAATGAGACTGATCCATTTGAGATTACTACGCTAACTAAAATATTGGAGATTTTTGTTTGGAATCTATGCCCAATTATCAATTAGTTAAATGGGTCATGAAATCAGACGAAAGCGGTTATGTGTATTGTTATCATTCTTAGGCAAACTCTGTATCTCTCTTCGCTCATTCTTTGAGTTCTGCTTCTCATTCCTTCTTCTATGTTATCGTTGTTCTATAATTTTGTAATTTCTCTTCAGTATTTTGGTTATTAATTCAACTATCGGTCTTCTTCTATTATTGTGAGTGTTTGTATTCTTCATTATGTCATGTGTTTGAATATATATTACATATTATTTTATGTAGAAAGACCAACAAAGTCGAAGCAATAAAAATCGACTTAATTGATTTAATTTGATTCCAAAATTTGAAAAAACGATTTAGTAGTGTGGTGCTTTTTTTTTTTTTTTTTCTTTTTAGAGAAAAACGACCCAAATCAAATGATGAATCCTTACCTAACGAATGGTTTAATTTGATTAATGTATAACTGGGGCTAAGAGACATATTGACGTAGAGGTTCATATTACAGTACTAGTGATTGCACGAATATCCCTCCTTGATACTCTAAAGCCCTTGGACTTACCGAGCCGGGTCAAACCGGACCGATTTCATTAAATACGCCAGTTCCGTTTGACATGCTTACTTTGCATGCAGAAACAATTTTTTGTGTGATGTTTTTCCGAATTTCAACATGTCTCTCCATGATCCATACCTCATGAAGGCAACGAAAATTTTAAGTCCAAATACGAGGAGCCCCACTTGCCAAGGATGTCACCCAAGAACCTCTTCACTACCAAATAGCTTGAAAAGTTCCGGATCATGCATGCCATGAATCTTGATACCCCCAAAGATAGCTACCCAATGCACCCAAATTCCGAGACAAATTTTAAAAGAGTAACTTGTAAATATTCTTCCAAATTCACGAGTGACAAATTAAGAGAACCCCCTTAACCCCTCAGGTCCACAGAATAAAGGAGCTAGGAAAAAAATAAAAACTTATTGTAAAAATTGTCTCGTGCAACAAAAATATCTTCTTCTTTTGGTTAAGTATCTTATAGTTTCTTCCTTCAAAATATGGGGAATTGACTCGTTCACATTTGTGTGGAAATTAAGCTAATTTGTGATGGTAGTTGATTTTAATAGTTGCATTGCATGATGAGTGCAAGAGGTTTCCGAGTTTACTATTGACGTAAAAACGCCTTTATGAGAATCTAGCAC